>NW_026782187.1:0-212702 GCF_031769215.1 Ylistrum balloti
GTCATAATGAAATATTCAATTTCTGATGCGATATGAGGGTTTATATGGTATTTTCAGTGAAGCAAAAGACGCTTACTTATTTTATTGTCTTGGTACTTTTTTCAGCAAGTCACCGTGTATTTTTTCTTTTGTTCATATTTTGCCCTGTATATGGAATTTGGGTTTGAATTATGATTATCTTGTCATGTTGATATTTTCTTGATATTATTTATACAAGTTTTGCCGGCGAAGTCGCGATAGGATTCACTGCCTGAATTACCATTACTGGACATCGTTAAGCTTCTTTGAAGATTTAACTTTTATGAAAAAACAAACTGTACCTCTTAGTCATTTTACGGTGCTGGACATGCTGATTAGATAGAGCCAATTAAATGTACACAACCTTCATCAAATCGGAATTGACGTTACACATGATCGACCAATTAGAATCGTTGGTTTTCAGAAGAATATTTCTTTAAGCTTCCTCGGGTGTTTACATGTAGAAATAGTGCTGAAATTTCGTTAAAATTTATTCTACTTATTTAAATAATATGTCCATATATTCGTTGTGCTACACACCCGTAGGAGTAGGATAATTCTATCACATTGTAAACAAGAAAAATGATATTCAATGTCTTTACACATAATGACAGAATGTCAACATTATATTTCATTGATATTATATTCATATCACTCATGATATTGCTGATAAATGATAATGGTACAGATATATCTAATATATATTCCTATATTCATAATACAAAAACTCTCATAGCTAGTTGTAGTGTTAAGAAAACATAGATATAAACATATGATTAGTTCACATAAACATGAAGTAACGGTAGGTAGTTAGGGTCTCAGGATAAAGAATATGGCATATTAACGTCTGAATATCTCATACGTAACTATGCCATTGATATGACATAATAATTTCTCTGGGGCACTAACCGGCTTCCGTATAAATTACGATCTAATTACTAGTGATTAGTCATTTTGTTCACACAAAAGTTATGCTTTCTCAAATACGAATACAACGCCTTCTTTTTCTTCAAAATACTTCGGAATTATCCTTTTTTTAATCGTTTTCCATTTTCCAGTTTCCTCCATGTTTTCCATCAACACTTCCAGTATACCGTCATATTCCGGATGTCTCAGGTACTCCTCTCGCATCACTAAGATGATAAATCCACCTGAAATACAACAATTAATACATTATAGGCACAAAGGGCTTCTAATGGCCAATGTTACCATCGGCGCGAAGCATTCATTTGATTATACATCATCTAATTAGGTGTAGCGCCCAAAGTAAAGATAGGGTAATCACAGATGATATACAACAAAATGATAACATTCGAATGTTTCAATATCAACTAACTTTGCAAGACAGAAAGAATACAAGATCAGCGTCTAACGATGATTGAATAAAAGACACACAAGTGAATAGCACCTTTCAATACAAATTAATAGTAAGATACAATTAACCGAAACTACATCATACAGCTGTCGTCAGTGATACTATGGGCCTAAATGTTAAAGCTTATGAGGCTCACATGCCTATTGATTAAATAAAATTTGTAATTTTCATAAATCAGGTAAACTCAGGTAGATAGGAGTTGCTCCCCTTCTCTTGCATTACAAGATTATCATTTAATGACTATGTTGTATATTAATGTATTTTGCCTTGTACCACTGTGCTGTTATGTATGGGAGAGGACTTAAATATGTCATATATATATATATGTCAATAAAATTCATAATCCAGACAGGAAGGTGCACAAACCCATAATTACATAAATTTTGTGATTTCTATACATCAGATAATCTTAAAACTACGTCAAATACATGTGTATATTCTGAACCGTGCCAATATTACAATGAATCAAAACGTGGCGTACAGGTTACGGCAAATCTCGGGGACTTAATGTCCACCGGCAGTGTCTAACACATACTCTTTCAAAGGATTGTACCATTGAAAAGCATCTTTAAATAGAAATAGATGATACAGTAGAGCTAAATTATGAATTAAACTGCATACAGCTGTTCCGTGTTGGAATACTGCAAAATAACTAGAAGGGATTATAGTGAAATGTTTACAAGGGCAGGAAAAATGAGAAATAATATAGAAAGTGATTACCTTTACGGGTTATTCTTAACATCTCCCATAATGCACCTGCCGGAATGTGACCTTGACCTTTCCTCTGGATGAAGCGACGATGTCATAGGTGTCTGCAGGGAAAGAAATGGTCAGTGGTTTACAAAACGTTACAAATCAATCCCATTACACACAAGCAAGAATATTAAGTAATAAGAGACGAACTTATCAGGCAATATATTGATATTTCTCTTAAATCATAGGAATATCATCGTTATAGAATGATATTTTTTTCTATTCGCATGTAAAATCGCTAAAATCTATATTTCATTTGTAGTTACAAGCAGTTCCTTATAATTGACTTTCATACGTTGCTTTGATGTCTCTCTTTTGACTAGATGATTCAAAGTGGAATACATTTTCGAGATTAAATTGGTAAATATATATTAATAACTGTTAAAACGTTTAAACAACTGTATTATTGTTGTTTTAATCATTTAATCTGTTATCTAGATTCCAATCAATCTATTGCTATAAAAATAATGCAGCTATTAGATATATGTTATGCTTTGAAACCAATTATAATGTTTCCAAATATTGCTGATTTTTTATTTTTAATTAGCAATATTTGACTATTGATATTGCTACACAGTTGGGTACTGAACAGTTTTATTGTGGTAGAAACAGATCACACAAACTCGCGGCTGTGGTACAAGGCTTTTTCTCTCATTGATATTTTTCAAAAGTTACAAACACACGACCTTTTACTCGGTTGAAAGAAATATCACACACCTGATGTGTAACGTCTATTTGTACTGACCATTATTTTGCGTTTGAAATGAAAATTGATTGAGTTGTAGTTTTCACCCAGCTGTTGTAAATATCTTTGACTTCTCCCTTGGTTTGTCCTGCTGTGAACATTTTTTTTAGTATATCGTAAATCACCTCCTCATTACCAGTTCCGTCTGTATTCATTTTGAATTCTGGAAAAAACATATATGTTAACTTTTTTAAAGACCAATATGTGTCGCAGTTTTGAATTGGAAAGTTTCGTCAGGGATGGCATTATCGTATGATAGTCTATTCACATGTTTATAAAAGACACATGTAACAGATGTATGGACCTAAAACATTATCATTGCTGGATAGAACAAGAGGCTCCCGGAACTTAACAGTCATCTGACTTTAAAGTTATAAAATGTTCAATAACAGTAGTAGGGGTAACAGTGATTAAATAATAATAACAACAACACGAAATGTAAGTAGTGTAAGTGACAACAAACAAAGACTTCTTAATTTGTCAAAAAAGGTTTTGCCTTAATGACTTCAGTGGAACTTCATTTCTCCACTATGTACATACGGAGGCCGTGAGAAAAATGTCTTCTTCCATTATGAATAGTAACAAAAATACATTATGCAGTGAACGAACATGGCACTTGCCCGCTCGCCAATGGCAAGTGATATCATATATCACATATCATTATCAAGCGAGTAAAATCATAAATTTACTCGTTCGGTTTGGCGAGTACGACAAAATTCCTCTCTCCAAAATAATGTTTTAAATTTCTTTGACCAATACGCTGAAGTACGTTTGTAAAATATCCGACTTTACAGTAACTTAATCGTACAGTAGTAATGTGTCCCATAGTAAGTACACGTAACAGTTTTCGGGCTAAATCGCTGTGAAATACGTCATCACTTGTTGATGGGTTGTGCCACTGACAAATACAACCGTGATCTGATTGGCGGATACACTGTAATGGGACGCTAATCATTAGCAGTGTTACATCCAGCGTGTTTCCGGTTCATCAATTCAACATGTAAACATGTCCCTATTACGGTATGGCTTCACCGGCGCAAAAGCGCCAGTTGTGACGCCGATTGGGAATAACGATAAAACCAAACTGAAAGAATATGAGAAAAACAGAAAAAAGAATATTCAATTCAAAATGGAAGGTTGGCCGTGCTTGGTTAATAGATTCGGAAGACGGTACCGGTATGTACTGTAAATGGTGCAGAGACAATCGTGAACTGTTGAAGTCTCGTGGATTGATAAAACACAGCACCACTTTTATTGATGGGTGCTCAACTTACAAGTTGGAATCGATTACATACTTTTGTCACCAACTTCAATAAATAAAATAAACCAAATGTTAACATGTCACAATTCTTTATTGTTAAACCTAATGAAAACGAATCAATGTAGCCATTAATAATTTGGGCGAGTAGAATTTTGTTTTGGGCGAGTTGATTTCTAAAGGCACTCACCCGGTTCGGCGAGTAAAAAAAATTGTTAAGTTCTCACACTATTATGTTTAGCGATCTGACAAGAACTGAACCCAGGTTAGACAATCCATGGGTCTACTGAATAAGTCGTTATGACGGCATGACATTTTTACATATTGACCACGTCCATATATATAATATAAATAAAGTTAAATTACCACCTACATTGGATAACAATTACCAGTCCCCTGTTCAGTTTAAATAATAGATGTCAGAATATTTTGCGAAGTTAATCTTGAAGTCTTAGTATCCGGAACCTCTGATGTATGACTTAAATTAATAAACCTGTAATTATTTTCATATCCTGGATTAAGTTCTTATCGAAAATGCTAGGCTGGAACTGAACCAAATAACACTACTCTCTGTAATAAAGAGATCAAGAAAAGTTACACATACTAGAGAGAGAGAGAATCTACTGACCTTCCTAGGGAAGAATCTTCACATAGAATGTCCACATTTGTCAGGAGACTCTATAAGTGTAGTGAAATGGGTATTGTTTTATTATTATTTAGGCAGGCATCCTAACCTGTAAATAGTTAGGCAGCTCGTTTTCAACCACTACACTTATACATAGGGATTTACTTCTGGGTTGTCAATGTAGATTTTGTCCTTGAATGAAAGTGTCTATGCTACAGTACTATGAAGCACTGGTCATACCAAAATCAAAACTAGGCTAGAAGGACGAAACAGCTATATGATGCAGTTTAATTCATTGTTCGACTTTACTGTATCTCACACTAAATTATGAAAAGGTGCTGTTCATTTGTACAATCTTCAAATGTAAATGTAATATCGAAGTATTTCTTTCAAATGTAGTATGTTTGATTTATAGTATGAATACTCAAGATTTTTTGTGTCTGCTCATAGACTTAGGCATCTAATAATACACAATATTCAAACTCTAGTCCAGGATCTCCATGGCTGCTCGCATACCACGAGTGTCGATTTACAATTTCTTATTTTTATATTTTATATATTCTATATTTTTTTAATGTACTTCTTCCTCAGCTCTTACAAAGCTTGAACATTATAATAAGTTTTCTTTTGTTGATTTATTTCACCAAGTTGAACATGTCTTACAATGCTTTCCAGACACTGCTTGTCCTATGAACCAGATTCAGTGGCAAAGTATGACACTGCAATCTTTTTTTTAATTCCATAACAATTAGAATCAGAGGTACCCTTGTGTGAAAAGTGGGTGATATGTTTTCTGTACTATCCTCAACCCTGTTGCAGACCATGTAGTACAGCATACTTAAATTCCTTCTTCAAGGTCAGTTATGTATGAATTGAAAATAGGTTTTCAGTGAAAACCTACTTTTAGTGGATTAACCCATCTTTTAACAGGCTTTGGTTTACTAAGATATTAGAATCTTGAAACATCCCAATATTAATACATATATAATTTTTAAAAATTCAAAATCATCATTTTACTGTCTAAACAGTATTTGCATTTACATTTGATAGTGTATTGATGACAATGTACTGAGGCTAATACTAAGATTAAATCCTACAGGAATTAAAATTGTATTGTTTTGTTGTAAACGGTAAATACCGCATACATGTACAATTCTTCAATAGAAATGTGAATAAACGAGAAATTACATTCCTGCTGAATATCGCAGACAGGGATTGATGCCGAGCAACTTCCTCTGGTCATCTACCATGCACCAACAAGCTGAGACAAATCGCAAAGGTATGTGCAAGGGAGAATTATTGGGACACAACGTAAAAAGGCACATTGAACAACTGCATTTACAGTGCTATTTGCTGAAGATCTTCTATAATCTTAAAACGTATTCAACACCTGAAAGATAATTTCTTAAAGAGTCCCAGTGAACCGTGGTACATTTTAAATACATACTATAACCTACAATATTTGTACATAATTC
This sequence comes from Ylistrum balloti, assembly GCF_031769215.1. Classification (NCBI taxonomy): domain Eukaryota; kingdom Metazoa; phylum Mollusca; class Bivalvia; order Pectinida; family Pectinidae; genus Ylistrum; species Ylistrum balloti. Next base: position 6,250 of record NW_026782187.1, read on the forward strand.
ATTGTAATAATTCATTGTATTTTTTATATTCTACATTCTACACAACATTTAACGGCCAGGACAGAATCTTACAAATATTCCTAAAAATTACATGCTATTTACAGAATTTTCAAACTTTAATTTTTTTTATATTCCTTTAAATCAAAGTGGCAACATAGGTTCAGTTGATGTATTGGAAAATTGCTTTCAAATGAAAATTATCTTCTGCTTTTTGCATAGAACTCATTTTTAGGCGTACTTCACGCAAGAGTTGTGACTGTAGTTTAATATTCAATATAATAACAAGCCAATATGCTGTATGATTTTTGCTTTTTGCTTTAAATTGTTTTCAAATGAAAATTAACTTCGTGTTTTTTGCAAAGAACTCCTTTCAATATAACAACAGCCTAACACATTTTGTCTTTTTTGTATGTAATCATATCTCTACTGGCTGCATTTGAAAATTGTTTCCAAATGAAAATTAACTTTTCGCTTTTAGCATAGAGCTGAGAACATGACGTTTTGTCATGTCCTACTTCACCAGCAGGTATGTCATTTCATTAGTGACAGTTTTCGGATGTCAATCGGCAGCACTTTGTGATAAATGGACTGGATATGCAAAGATATCAGTATTTTATCGATTTTGAATGGAATATAATATTATAATAACCTCAAATAGGGAATAGTATGTAGAGATAGACAGATTGTCAAAAATATTCGGATGAATAAAATGATGGGTCAAAAATACATTTTAAAAATCTTAGACACGTACATGATGTCGGTAGTAAAAAGACATGCATTTATAAGAGAAAGATTAGATATATATGTCACTTCGTTGAAGAGCGTGACCTCTATAAAAAATAACTCCTCCCGTTGTAGAATGTGACCTCTGCAGCAAATATATGCCTCCCGTTGTAGAGTGCGACCACGATAACCAATATTTCCTCCCGTTGTAGAGGGCGACCTCTATAGCAAATAGATCCTTCTCGCTGTAGAGTGTGATCTGTATAACAAATAGATCCCTCCCGTTGTAGAGTGTGACCACTATAAGAAATAGATCCTTCTCGCTGTAGAGTGTGACCGCTATAACAAATAGATCTCTCCCGTTGTAGAGTGTGACCACTATAACAAATAGATCTCTCCCGTTGTAGAGTGTGACCACTATAACAAATAGATCCCTCTCGCTGTAGAGTGTGACCACTATAACAAATAGATCCCTCCCCGTTGTAGAGTGTGACCACTATAACAAATAGATCCCTCCCCGTTGTAGAGTGTGACCACTATAACAAATAGATCCCTCCCCGTTGTAGAGTGTGACAAATATTACCAATACTTTCTTCCCATTGTAGTGTGATCTCTTTAGCAAATAGATCCCTCCCGTTGTAGAGTGTATCCTCTATAACAAGTATATCCATCCCATTGTAAAATGTTATCTTTATAACAAATTGATTCCTTACATTATACTGCACATTATCAATGCACATTTCAAACATTACTTGTATAGTTTAGTCCTATGGCAGGGTGACTTGTAAAACGTCGATCTATATGCCCATATGTAGTAGTGTCTGAATCAGTTATAATCATAGCTTCAATAATTTCTTCATCTGTCTCCGCCGACATTTTCAGAAAAGCAACAACGAAATATCGTGTGGTGCGATGAGAAATAATATACGCATGAACTTTGCTTGTAATATAGTAATGAAGTCGGGAATGAATGGTGTCGAACTGACTACATAGAGTGATGAAAGGTCATACATTATAACACATGTGTATCTTTATTCTCAGAAATACATTTAATTTATAGTTCACAAAGGTGAATTACATGCTGATGTGAAAATTATATCTGCATGTTATCGAGAATGGTGCAATTTGTACAATTATGCAATGAGTTCACCTTTGGACCACTTTTCACTTATGGCTGGCTTTTCAAATCACCTATATAACTCGGGTAGTCATTTTGAATTCAAATCTTATTTGGTGTTACGTGTATATAAACATGTAATTTCTTGTATGTATTTGACTTAAATCTTAAAAGTATTTACGCTGTTAATCTATGAAATGAAGTCATATTGGGATATGTAAACGTACACATGTAAATCACTTTCTATACTGCTTTGAATTGTTAAATAGAATGTACATATGGTTATTAACTTATACTCTGAGACTGCTGACTTTTGAAACTGGATCGGGGTGGATTGTTACTGATCATCCCATCAACGGATACATACAGAGGCTCTGCATGTCTGGAGTCTCATTTTCTGTGCCCCATCCAACACTTTTTTGACCCAGCAAATATTTAACATAAACAGTCAAAGTGGTCATGCGGAATACTTACTACCACCGCTCTGTCCTCAACCCCAGAAAGTAGGATCACTAACACACCGCCTAACCAACTTAGCAATAAAATTGCCTTTTCTCAATCGCATATCAGTTTTCCCTTTCCACTCTTTAAATATTACACTTTTAATTGAAAGAAAGGAATTTGATTAAGAGCGAAAATAACAGCAGAAAGTTACGGAGTGATGACCTACATATGGACATTAAAAAACAAAAATTATAGCACGAGTACGCTACTATTCACTAACATTCAGTCCATTAGATGGGACTTACCATGGTGTCCTGTGGAATGCATTCTTATCTCTGAAATCCAAATTGTACTGAAGTTATATCTCGCCTTTCAGCGATAACAATATCATTGACTATTCTGGAGTTACAACAGTGACTGGCCTTCTAGGGTGTGCGCCATCCCAAGGCTCTGCCTGCTATGCTTACATTCCGCCACCCATCTATTCATTGTAGACATGAAGGGGATTCATTCCCTAGTGTTGCTACCATATCAGTATGGATATACTTCGATTTTTCAAACGTCACTTGCCTTGTTTATGTTAGAGTACTACCTTTTCAACATGAAGTGACCAAAGGATACACAGTCATAAAAAGTCGGGAAAAATGGAACTGACAAAGGACATCCCGGCTTAACTTCTTCAATACAAGGCTCACAACTTATCAATCACTCTTCATATTCGCATGTTTTTTGACGTTCAGGTAGTTTTACGTTACACTTGACGACGATTTTTTTTAAATAAACATACTTTACGTTGCATTCAATCGTTTTATGTTATTACATGATAAGAATGTTTTGAAATACAAAGAAAGAAAACAACTTATTCAACTTTCGAATCATTTGCATCCGGAATAGGAAATCGGCGAATTTCAATACAGTGACTAGAAAGAAACGCTCTGGTTGGCCAAAACTACGAAAGTTATATTATCACTAAAATTGTTTTCATCAAATATAGTCCTATATTACACTGGTAAGTGCTTTGATACAGCTCGATCAGCTATATATTTTATCGTTCAAGATAATTCTTCTATTAAAACTAGTGTGTTGATTAGAATATTTATGAAAGTTTTTTTCAACACTGGATCAAATTTGCCGAGGTATAACAGCACTTTAGACCTTAAAGTTTTTAACCTATCGACTGCAACTTTACTGAGGTTACTAACTGGTCAATGCATTCAAAAACTGCATTTGCAATGTATCAGTTACGTGAAAATTTAAAAAACAGTTGCATTTGAGTTGTGTTGCTGAATTGCATTGACACTTAATACTTCAAACCACATAGTAACCATTCTGAATCTACAACGACAGTTGCGAAAACCATATTCAACCATCACGAGAACTGCAGAATTGAATGCTGAATGTGTATTTCATAAAATTCTGTCACGAACCGGTGAATTGTGACAAACGGTAAAGATATTTTGAACTCATTTGAATTCGTAATTGTAGACAATAGGAGTCGTCGCCCTAAACTTATAAGGATTCATTGCAAGATAACACTAGCTTAGTTTAATCTTAATAAACAATCAAACAAAAGGTATTGATAATAAATCTTTTGTACCTTGCGATGAATATACGATGTAAATGAAAAAGAGTTGATTGTTTCTTGTGTTTTTTCTTTTGATTGAGCGTGGAGATAATAGAAATATGCACTCTGAAACTCTTTCGTGACAACTCTGTACACACTAATGGTTAGTAACGGTGGGACAATCAAGTTTCGGAATATTACAGAAAACATAACACAGATTTCCATTATACCTTTGGTATAAACTGTGTGTTAAAATCGTATGAATTACTAAACTGTAATTTATAATATTACAAAAAACGACAAGTTTCACTACAACCAAAATGACGTTCAGTTCCCATTCAATCAGCGACGTCGTCCAATGAGTGAAGTTAAGTGCTCCTCCAATAATTTATACATTTGAGATTTAGTTTTTGATAACAGTGACGCATAGAGCAATAAACTGAAACAGATTTTCAATTACAGTATTTTATTGCTTTCAAATATATGTGTACCCTTTGCCCATACATGTATACACTTAACCGAGTCACTTGATTCTAACAATTTAATGATCTGCAGTTCATATCATATTCAGAAAGCGTGTAGGCGATAACACATTTCAGTAAAAACATCAATGTTGATATCGCGCAGACATTCAACAAATCGTCCTTGATATCTATGGGGAAAAACGTAACAAAGAAAGACACTTAGAATACGTGTACTCAGAATAAAAGCTACACATTCTGAAAAGAACTTCAATGTCATTAGATAACTCCGGCTAGATCGACTGGTTAACTATACCCAGTAGTCCGGAAAATTCGTCATCTGGACGAGTTTGGCCGGGAACGAAGGTGTCCTAATTATTGGGTGTTGTTTTTCTACAAAGAAACCAACATCAACAGCTTTCCACCAAGCTGTATGATAAGCGTGGTGATTCCATTTTCCCTAATGTGACCCTTTCATTTCTTGATAGCAATATTTCTGCACTCCAAACTTATTGTTTTTATAAGAAGGAAGGTTTATCCCCAATAACTACAATTTTCGTGCAAGACGCCGTCAACTGATAGACAATTTCGTAACACAGGCTTTCAAAAGATGAAGTTGATGAAAATTATGTGGAAGCTTTACGGTCATCATAGTGATCTAATTTAGACTATTGATTTTATTTGTGCGTTATGAAGTTGCAAGCTGCTTAGATACAATTACACGGTATATAATAATGGTTATGATCATAGACACATCTCTGTGAATATTAGTGTTATACTTTGTATATACAATACTGGGAAAGAGGTGAGACTGGGAAAGTGATATTGATTAATCGAGTAGATGAACCATTTAGGATTTTTTACTATAGAAAAGTTAGTATAAGAAATGAACACGAACATTAGATAATCATAATCTATTCGTGGCTCTGACATATTCAATAGTTGCTTTAAAATAGATAAATTTGTTTTGTCAATACAGTCAGTAATTGTAACCCGTGACGCCGGTTTGTTATCGTGATATCGTGGTTTCGCATCGTGCTATCGTAGTATCGCATCGTGATATCGTGATATCGCATCGTGGTATCGTGATATCGCAATATCGCTTCCTATTAAACGAACCGATATTACGATGTCCCGAATCAGCCACCATATCATTCTCATTTGGAAATCTGTAAGTACTTACTCGGATTGAACAAGATTTATATGGCGGATCGTCGAGAACACAACACACGCTTGTCACTTTAGAATGTATGATTATATGACTTTTTTGCAAGGTCTTCGTGTTATGATTTCATTTTTTGCAATGTAAATTTTCGATTTCTGAAAAGCAACATTTCTGCGTCCCCAACCTATGGTGTTTACATGTCACAATTAAAGGCTTTTTCTTAAATTTTTTTTCGTAAAGATATCTCAATATATACCGACTCGAAACTACGTGTTTTGCAGGTTGATCAAAGATCGAAAGCGTGGAAGTTTTGCAGTCGTCATAATGAAATTTTGAAATATTCAATTTCTGATGCGATGTGAGGGTTTCCATGGCGGGTTTCTTCAGTGAAGCAGCAGACGTTTACCCTTCCGGAACACCTAATTTTATTGATCTTGTACTTTTTTTTTCATATTTTGCCCTAGTTATATGGAATTTCGGTTTGAATTATGATTATGTTGCCATGTTGGTATTTTCTTGGTGTTATTTATATGATTTTGCCGGCGTCGGCTTAGCCAATATAGGATTCATTGCTTGAATCACCAGTACTGGACACTTTTAAGCTTCTTTGAGGCTCAAACTTTTATGGTCGAATGAACAAACTCTACCGCTTAGTCATTTTACGGTGCTGGACATGCTGATTAGATATAGCCGATTAAATGTACACAACCTTCATAAACTCTACAAATGCCAATATATAGTTGACGAATTGACGTTAAATGATCGACCAATGAGAATCGTTGGTTTTAAGAAGGATAACAAGTCTTTTTAAGCTTCTTCGGGTGTTTACTTGTAGAAATAGTGCTGAAATTTTGTTAAAATTTATTCAATACAATATATATTCCTTGTGTTCAAGTAGGACAATTCTATCACACTTTATCATTAAACAAGAAAATGTTACTCAATGTACACGTGATGACAGAATGTCAACATTATACTTCATTGATATTATATTCATGATATTGCTGATAAACGATAATGGTACAGATATATCTAATATATATTCCTATATTCATAATACAAAAACACTCATAGCTAGTTATAGTGTTAAGAATATACAGATATATATATATATGATTAGTTCACATAGACATGAAGTAAAGGTAGGTAGTTAGGGTCTCAGTATAAAGAATATGGTATAATAACAGCTGAGTACCTCATACGTAACTATGATATGACATAATAATTTCTCTTGGGCACTAACCGGCTTCCGTATGAAGTTACAATCTAATTATTAGTGAAAAAAATATTCCGTCAGTAATCATTTTGTTCACACAAAAGTTATGCTTTCTCGAATACGAATACAACGCCTTCTTTTTCTTCAAAATACTTCGGAATTTTCTTTTTTTAATCATTTTCCATTTTCTAGTCTTCTCCATGTTTTCCATCAACACTTCCAGTATACCGTCATATTGCGGATGTCTCAGGTATTCCTCTCGCATCACTAAGATGATAAATCCACCTGAAATACAACAATTAAAATTGAAGAACTGACAAGAAATATATTATAGGCACAAAGGGATTGTAATGGCAAACTTTATCATCTGCGCGAAGCATTCATTTGAGTACATATCATCTGATAAGGTTTAGCGCCCGAAGTAAAGATAGGATAATCACAGATGATACACAACAAAACGATAAAATTTGCATTTGTCAGTATCAAGTAATTTTGCAAGACAGAAAGAATGCAAGATCAGCGTCTAACAATGATTGAATAAAAGATACACAAGTCAATATCACCTTTCAATACAAATTAATAGTCCGCTACAATAAAGCATAACAATCATACAGCTGAGAAAAATCCAAAGTAACAATAAGAAAATTCAAAAACTTGACAGGAGGTTCACTAGCCTGAAGATTTAATAAATTTTCATACATCAAATAAACTCAGGTATATAGGAGTTGCTTCCCTTCTGTTATATTACAATGCTATCATCTAATGACTATGTTGTACACTAATGTATTTTGCCTTGTACCATTGTGATGTTATGTATGAGAGAGGACTTAAATATGCTCTGCCTTATGTCCAATCCTTTTGTAATATATATCTATCTACATGTCAATAAAATTCACAATCCAGACGGGAAGGTGCACAAATTACAAAATTAAATAAATTTTGTGATTTCTATATGTCAGATAATCTTAAAACTACGTCAAATACATGTGTATATTCTGAATCGTGTCAATATTACAATGAATTAAAACGTGGCGTACAGGTTACGGCAAATCTGGGGTACTTAAAGTCCACCGGCAATGTTTACCACATACTCTTTCAAAGGATTATACAAAAACCGCACAAGCGATTAGCATTTTAAAATAAAAAATAGAAGTTACAGTAGAGCTGAATAATGAATTAAACTGCATACAGCTGTTCCGTGTTGGAATACTGCAAAATATCTAGAAGGGATTATAGTGAAATGTTAACAAGAGCAGGAAAAATGAGAAAAAATATAGAAAGTTATTACCTTTACGGGTTATTCTTAACATCTCCCATAATGCACTTGCCGGAATGTGGCCTTGACCCATTCCTCCGGATGAAGCGACGATGTCATAGGTGTCTGCACGGAAAGAAATAGTCAGTGGTTTACAAAACGTTACAAATCAATCATATTACACACAAGAAAGAATATTAAGTAATAAGATAAGAACTTATCAAGCAATATATTGATATTTCTCTTAAATCATAGGAATATTGTTGTTATAGAATTATACTGTATGCTATAATCGCAAAATCTATATTTCAGTTGTAATAAAAAGCAGTTTCTTATAATTGACTTTAATCCGTTTCTTTGATGTGTCTTTTCTTATTATCTGATTCCAAGTAGAATACATTTTCGAGATTAAATTGGTAAATATACATTCATCGAGATATGTTCAATATCTCTCAGGAACCAACACAAGCACAATTCTATCGAGTCATATATAAACCACTGCTATAGAAAGAACATTGTAATTAATAGTTTAAATACTGGTATAATTTAATTCCATACACAGATAAAAGAATGACGTAATCCATTCTCCAATCACCATTACCTACATACCAGCTTCTACCTGGATCAGTGGCTCCTCCGATATAAACTCGTTGATGAATTTCTGATAAACGTTCTTAGTATCGGCCTTCTTTAACATTTTTGTTGATGGGTCCAATGCATGAAGATTTCTGAAACCTTTCAGCTGCAGCTATAAAACCAATACAGATTCATTTAACATTGACGTCCTGACAACTTCAATCAAGATGTACATCACCAAGTAAGATAAGAGTCACATTATGAGGCCCTGGGTAAGATCCAGGTTTGACTTAAAAACAAAACCCATGATAACTTCCATTGTCGATCAACCTACTTGTTCTCCAATCTAATGGTTACATTTATTTTTAGAAACTGATCACAAAAGTTCTAAATTCAAAACATGTTGAACTCCCCGAGTTATACCTCTTTCCCAAGAAATCCTGTTCCAGCAGCCACATCGAGCACTAAGGCACTCTTTTTGTTTGCTTCTGGTATAACTTCACAGCATTCAATAGCTGCCTGTAACGGACCTTGATATCGGCCAGGGTTTAAATCCTATAAATTGACATGTGTCTGGACAATAGTACATGTAACATTTTTATAGTGAAGAATAAAAACGATTGATATTGAAAAAAAAAAAAAAAAAACAATATCACTAACAAATCTACATATTTCTCGTCTTTTTCAGATATCCATTTACAGATCGGATCACAGGATTAGAGGAACAAATGAATGCTTGATTTGACTTTGTTTGTGCTCATACAAGTCTGATTTATTGAAGTAACAGAGAACTTTGCCTAATTACATTTTGTTATGTTTTGTTTGAATCATAACAAAAGAGATTAAACCTTGCATGAAAACAACGAAGAAAATACCGTCATACATATTAACATATGTTTAATTCAAATTCAACCCTTTATTAACGAACCAACTGCGACCTATAAACTTATAGGTTTTGGAAGCACAATATATCAATGTTAAAATGGAAATTAAACAGTGAGGATATCAAAATCATCACGCCTAACACACAGCTTGGTGGAGAATGTAATGATTCCTTTTTAACTGAACAATATAATCCGCTACATCATTAATTTATAGCTGTTTAATTTATGCATTTCAAACTCGAAAATCTTACACGTGAATATTTGTAAAAAAGACACACATTTTAACAGAAATTTAGACTTTAATAAGAAAAAAAAAAGAGAAAATCAGAAAATATAATTTCTACCACATAAAGATGGTTTTGTAACACCTCTACGACATCGATTATTACAATTACAAAGAAATATTCATACACACGTGGAACAACTGTTTAATTATTGTTTTAATTATTTGACTTGATCTATTGTTATAAAGATTATTCATCCATTAGGTATTTGTTATGTTGTTTATTCGAAACATATTATAATGCTTCCAAATATTACTGAATAGAAATGTTTTTAAACTAACGATATTTCACTACATGCCACATCATATTGTTGATATTGTAAACAGATATTTTTCAAAAGTTACAAACTCGAGTGATAGAACTATCATATAGAACAACCGTCTGATGTGTAACGTCTACTTGTACTGAACATTATTTTGCGTTTGAAATGAAAATTGATGGAATCGTGGTTTTCACTAGTTGATGTAGATTGGCGGGAATTGATAACTTACAATTTCGTACGTATCAGCCCAGATGTTATAAATACTCTTGACCTCTTCCTTGGCTTTCCCTGGTGTGTACACCTTTTTCATCACATCATTACCAGTTTCGCCTGTATTCATTTTAATTCTGAAACTAATATTTGTGATAATTTTTAGAAGACGAATATATGTCACAGTTTTGCATTGGAAGGTTTCGTCAGGGGGGGACACTATTGATTTTCGTATGATAGACTGTTCAAATGTTTATAAAAGACTCGTGTAAAATATATATGGACCTGATACAACATCATTATAGGATAGAACAAAAGGCACCCGGAACTTAACAATCATCTGACTTTAAAGTTCTAAAATGTTCTGTAATAGTAGTAGTGGTAACAATTATGAATAATCATAACAACCCTAAATGTTAGTAGTGTAAATGACAACAAAGTTTTCCTGACTTTCATTTCTCAGAAAGATTTTGCCTAAATGACTTCAGTGGAACTTGATTTCTCCACTATGGACATCTCCATACCATTTTCTGAATTGAAAGAACGCCTTGTCTTGTTATGGAAGCTTTCATTTTCAAGAAATGTGAAAGACAGTTCACATATAAGATTGGGATTTTTTTAAGCATATTTAATGGAAAAAATAGCCCAAATCAAAGTAGAGAAAAAACCCATCAAATGTCTGGTTGACAACATCCTCTTCAAGTGTAGTGGTAAGATCTTCCTACAGACAATTGACATACCTTCTGGCTGACTTATTCTTGTTTTCATACGACGCAAAATTATCGAAGAACTGATAATATCAGGTCACAAAGACCATGCAGAGTAGTTTAATTCCACTTTCAGATATATTGATGAAATATTGTCTTAAAATGATAAAAGATTTATTGACCACGTTTATCGTATATACCCACCAGAATTTGAAATCAAGGCCTACACAGACCTTTCAAAACCAATCCCGTGATTCATAAATTGGTGATTTGTGAGTAAAAATGTCTTCTTTCCTTGTGAATGATAAGAGAACTACATTATGTCAAGCGATCTGACAAGAACTGAACCCGTGTTATTTGTTAAACAATCCATGGGTCTACCGAATAAGTCTTTATGACGGCATACTATTTTGTTCCTTGTTCTCATTTGAGAACGTGACATACTTACTTACAGAAGACGCTTACTCTTCCGGAACATCTGGCCATGCATGAGTCTCAATGTAAATCTCCATATTTTGCCCTAGCTTTACGAAATTTGAGTTTGGGTTATGATTATGTTCACATGTTGGTATTTTCTTGTTGTTTATGACAGCTTTCTTTCGGAAAGGGATGAGCAGCGGTCCAAGTACAGCTGTGAACTGTATGGGAAGGTATTTCATAAAAAGTTGTATAAAGCCAAGGAATATGCTGAGGATGAAATCAGGGCATTACCAAGTACTCCCATTTCACTCGTCCATGTATTGGTGATGTTTTGTTGGTTTGTCTTGTGGCTTGATTTTCGTCATTCTCATTTGGAAACTTGACATTTTTTACTCACATTGACCAAGGACTGGCGGATCGTTGATTACACGTTGATCCCTTCTGAATGCTTACTTCAAAACACACTTCTTGGTGGTATCGCACAACAGATCAACAACTTCATACTCGCATCATGCATATATCGTCCGCACAAAGGCACGATACAGAAGGGGGAGAGAAGTGAGAGTGAGAGAGGGAGAGTGAACAAGAGAGAGGGGGATGAGAGAAAAGGGATGAGGAAAGAGAAAGGAGATTTCACTCGAGACCAGGAAAGATTAAGAGGGAGTGAGAAAGAAGGAAGGGAGAGAGGGAAAGACAGAACTAAGAGTGAGAGAGAGAGAGAGAGAGAGAGAGAGAGAGAGAGAGAGAGAGAGAGAGAGAGAGAGAGAGAGAGAGAGAGAGAGAAAGGAGAGAGAGAGATTCTTAAGGGAGAGAGACAGGTGAGAGGAAACAAGGAGAAGGAAGAAACAATTTTTTAGAAAATATGTACAGCGATATTAACAAAACATCAAAACTTCATAAACTGAGTCGCTATGTAACTATGTGAGACCTGCTGATTTGCTAAAAAAAAAAAACAAAGGCACGATACAGTATCTAAAGCAAAATTGTGCCTTTCGTGACGTTTGGTGAAATGGTTGATAAATATTACGGATTGAAAAATTCAATGGAAAGCTCCTTTAGTTATGACTAAATAGCGACCATAGAAATGTTAGCTTTTGATCATTATTATAATGGTCATTTGTAATTTGACAGTAAACGAAACAAAACTGGATCCTGCGTTTAATAATCTCTCTCTCTGATTGTAGAAGATTTTAGACGATTCAAAACGAGAACTGGGCGTCTGCATATTATGAGTGGTTATGGGTGGAAGGTTGTGAAAAAAACATCATTGATAACGAGTGTACATAAATGTTAAGTCTGTACCTGACAGATCTTCATGTGCCTGACCTATAGAATATGGTTTGATGAGAGATTATACTCAGCTGTACTCCTATATATGTAGAACATAGATAAACCCACCCCATACTGTCACTTCTAAATCCATATGAACTACGATAGAATCTCACATCTATGCGAGAGAACCGTACATCGAGCGCACATATTTGCGATATCCAATTTCCTCCATTTTTCCTACCGTGTATACTTTGTGTGCACTTCTTCTCACTATATGCGATCCCACATTAGACGTTGTGCAAACCCATCATTGTGTTTATTTTCGAGAATTATTTTTGTACAGAATCATATTTCATCTTGTCACACAATTTCGAAAATAACGTAGTTCTGTAATTACACAAATAACACAGTTCATATAAAAGTCCGCATACCGACATGGAGGAGGATTTTCTATTATTTTATCATTATATTCCATAAATTGTATACATGCATTTGAAAGTCACATAATTGATTTCACCAAGATCTATAGATTTATTTCTCGCAAATGCTTTAATAATGATAATAATAATAATAAGCGAAAACGTACCACATTAACTCTAACAGCCCTTATAGACAAACTATTGACGAAAATGTCATTTGATAAGTTATTTGCCTCGTTTTTTTTTATCTGATATTCTAAGGCATATTTCCAATATTACTATTTTCGAGTATGACGTCGATAGCTTACAAATAAACTCAAATACCATGGGTTTGAGAAATGCGGGTCGATAAGACTGAATATGTTAAGTCATCATAATGATCTCATTGGGTGTATTAGACGCTCGTTTGTATAAAGGTTCCATTTTATTTTAACTTGATCGTATTTAGGAACGTGGCTCATACTTTTTCGGACTGACCAATACATGCCGGGAGTCGTCAATGAAGCAGAAGTCAATAACTCTGTGGATTGGAGGTGACAGAGAAACCTTGAACAGGTAAAACGGGAAATAAATCACTGAATGATGGGAGAATACCTCGTTTTATTCCTTGTACTTTTTCATTTGATTCCGTGTGAAGATTTCTCTTTCTTTTCTTATTTCATCGAGATTATGTGTGAATTAAAATCCTTCTAATAGCTTTTTTCTATACAAGCAGTGAACTATTGCCTACAAAAAGTTCAAGTGAATGAAGTCATAGATTACCTGTTCTATATTAACGAAAAATGTCAAAACCTTCAATTTCAACTTACTAAACAGTATTTTGTTTTCAAATTAAAAAAAGGATAATGTATTGCAAAATAGGAAAACCGTACTGCTATGGAACCTTCAGTACATTCTAACTACATTGTATACTAATGCGGTTTCTATCGTGACTTTTTATACTTAACATGTTATACCATTAGTCTTCTATGTAAAATAATTAAAATAAAATACATACCAAAAATGTAAGCGATACAACCACTTACCTTGATTATCAAGGGCAGATTGTATTTCCTTCTCTTTTCCTTACACGAACCAAGGTCACAATGAATATGTGTAAAACTGTATCTAATTTTATACTCGTTTCCCCAGTGACTAGTGAACAATTTCAAATTATTTTCACTGATGAAAGATCAAGAGTGTTAAAAGCACTTACATATCTAAACAAATCTTCAGCTGTTGCACATTAAAAATGTTCCCAAACTTGTCATCTCCGCTTAGTTTCTCTAACAACTGCTTATCTGTAACCAGTCTTTGAACAACCGGGGCCAAATGTTCATGTGTAGACTGGACATTTACTTTTGAGTACCTTTTTGTATATTTTTTGTAATTTTACATATGTTGCACAGACCAGTAAAAGTTTGTGATACATGTAACGCTCATCTATTTAACGGCAACAGACTGTCGACACTGATCAGACAAGGTTTGTTATGCGTCTAATATACGATTATTTAATAGCAACAGATAGCCGATATTGACCAGTCAATGTTTGTGATGCGTGTAATGTACGGTTATTTAGCTGTTTCCCGTACCGAATGTTCCATCCAGGTTCCTTACCGGATGCATTTATATATGCCTCGTCCCCGGCAAGTCTAGGGATAATGGCGGCGCCTAAGTCCGTTTTTGTCGTGTTGTATTTTAAGACGATTAATTAACAAGTTGGTGTCAAGACATGGCTTTATTTATTGAGTTTTAGAATATGTTTTTATTGTATTGTTGACGCTTTTGCTCATTTCATTCATTAAAAGCATCTCGGGGTTGTATCGAGAATATTCTGTCTTTCTTGTTGAACTTTTTTCTACATGGGAATGTATAGTGCATTGAATTCGTAAAGGGCACCATTTGGCACTAGCATGTTTGAAATATCCCTGTCATAACAATGTTACACTGTTTGTTGAAAATAAACACGATAAAATATTGCAACACTGTCGAAGACGTACGTGTACACATATGTTGATATGTCCCCTGTCAATACTTATGTCAACTGCTTGCCATGTATTAGCGGATGATAAGATGATGCTCAGTTTTAAATATTTCACAGACGTTTATCGTTTTATGAAGTCTCATTTGTTGACACTTGGCTAAAATATTCCAAAGCAATGTGTATATAAATAGCTTAATTAATGTTTAAATGTGCAACAACTGATTCATTTTAACATATTTCATTGTCATATTAGAACGTTAAAAGGATTGGTCAGTAAGTTTTACTAAATTAACAGTGACCTCTCCCTACATACAGATAAACAGCTATGAAATAACAGTAGTTACATTAATATTATTTAGAATGTGAAGAGATTAGACAATGTATCATATTTAGTTCAACATAAAGCTTAATTAACTATAGATTATAAATTTACGAGAGAGAGAGAGAGAGAGTTTGTGTGTGTGTGTGTGTGTGTGTGTGTGTGTGTGTTTACATTACGTTCCGCGGAACAAAGCATGACAACACATTCACGAAGTGAGGTATGAAAAAAACGAGGTACTTTTCCCCGTTACCTCGCTTTGCCGGCCCCGGATTCTGCGTAGAAAATCGGATCTCAACATCGCATGAAGTTTTTACTATGTACCCCACTTCAAGTGGTAACTTTCATTGACCTCACTAGACCGCTCGTGGGTTTTACCACACTCCCAGGAATTTTAATGATATTAAGGAAAATTTCACTTTGCTTCAACATGAATTTCCAGTCAATTTTTTGTAAGCAACCCATATAATTAAAAAGCACGGGAACACAAGCTTTTCATTTTTTTTTTTTTTTTTTTTTGACAAAGTCATGTTTTGTTAATAATGACGTTACCACAGCAGCAATAATTTTTAAACATTTGAAAAAAATATCGAATTCCTATCATTAGCAAATGCTTTGGACAATGGAAGTGAATAAAAATACATCCGGAATTCAAAGTATTGTGAACTACTGGATTAGGAACCTAAGGATATGTATATGCCAGAAATTTACTGATTCATGGTTGTTGCCATGGTTGCTAGCTCGTTTTTCGAATATTTGATGTTGAAATAAGCAAATTTCATTTTTAAATTTCATTTCACAAGAAAAGCGACGTATAACATAATTAAAAGTTTATTCAATCACTAGAAGAAATAATAGAAAAATGAAAAAAAAAAACTTATTTGTTAAAATTTTGCGATATTTTTCATACACCTGCATCATTTGAAACACTGTGTTACGAGTTTGTCTGTCATTTTATGACTTCTTGTAGGAAAATAGCGATAAAAGGAAGAGCTTCTTGAATATCGAACCAACTGCGACATGTAAACACCATAGGTAAGGGATGCAGGATTGCTGCTATCAAGAAATAAGAAGTTCGCGAGAGAATTGAAATCACAACGCTAATCATACAACTTGGTGGAAAGCTTTGGTGGTTTCGTTGTAGGAAACTATCGAGCGGCTGATGTAGAAGAACCTGTTGACTTTCAAGTTTAATGTTTACATAAAAAAATGTACAATGGTCGTGGTCAATAAACCTCTTCTTATTTAACAACAAGACGTCTTTAATTTATATAAATTCGGCCTCATATAAAAACAAAAACAAATCAACCAACACAGGGGCACATTTTGTTCCGACAGGTATGTCAATAACCTATTGGGAGATCGTACCGTCAAACTCGATAAAGATGTTGTCATCAAGAAACTCGATCACTTTAATGATTTCGATCATGGTATATTTCTTCTCTGATTTGGACGAAATACGCTTAGTATACTTTACAACCGTTCACCTTTCGTGGAACAGAAAAGTCTCACGGCAAGAGAACGCAGGCGTTCTTTCAGATTAGGGTTGGGAATGGTAGTGTACAGAGGTGAAAAAATCAAATTGTCTTGAAGGGATGCAACAAGAAGAAAGTGCTGAAGATGGGTCAAGAGCTGAAAGGAGTTGTTTAAAATCCACCTATTGATTTTACTTCTGGAGTAACAGTATCACAATAAGGCTGTAACATAGATTTCCTAGTTCTTAGAATGGTAGTGTCAAAGGTTTTGTTTAACAGCTAGACTGAACTAAAAGTCATTACACAAACACCCTTGTATAGTGGCCTGGTTACGATGGCAACCTAAATTTCTTTCAAGAAAAATCTGCATGCACATTTTATACGTTTACATCGTTTATACAATTAACGAGTAAACATCTTTCTCTTCTGATATGGAATATAACTCCTGAATTGTATTCATAAATATCTTAGAAAAAAAGGCATGCATATAAAGCTTAAATTAATTGAAACGAGGGTCAGAATATCAACATAAGGAATACCTGAGTATTAAACAAAGGAATAAAGTAGAAAATTAAATCGATGATTAAGACAACCTATAGGAAGTCGAGTCAAATTTGTTTTGTAATGGCAGTTTTTTGTTTTCTGTCTAGAGAAATACATGATTTAAGATTGATGGTTTTATATTTTTTAACGTCCTATCACCTGCTATGCTTATCTAGCACACGGCTTCATAATGTAAGTGAGCTGGAGGTTTATTCGTGTAAAAAATCAGATCCCAAATTCCGACTGCACTTGATGTTCACTACTAAAATTTAAAAAATTACAAACAAAAAAATGTAAGTCTGCATGGGTGACGAAGACGAAGTTCAAGCAACCACGGAGAGTTATGGCCTGTCGTTAAACTTAATGTTAATAAACACACTGGTTGTTGTAGTCTTGTCGCCGGTTGCTAACAGCAAACGCCTTGATGTAAGAAAAGGTAAGATTTTCAACACAATATGGTTATGCAATCATGATAAGATATTAACCGTGGCTTTTGTAAAATAGACCTTTTAACACAATGATTATCGTAGGCTTGTCGTCTGTTGCTTTCAACAAAAGCATTCATGTGAGAAAAACACGACGATATCAACATACTAAACTGGGTGGTATATAAGTTAACATAAGTATGGATATCGAAACAAATCTGAATTAACATGAAATCGACACTGAGACATCGAGACTGGATGCTGATGTAATGAATTATGTCGTATTTTATCATTGCATATTGTATGTAAAATATATGACTATTTACTTGAATATGATGCGTTATTCTGTTATGTTTTTATTGATTTTCCAATTTCTTCCGTTCGTTCATAAAGTTATTCGGAAGTGTCTCCTCTTTACTACAAGTTTGGACTTTATAATAAACAAGCATGAAACACCTATATTAATGAATTTATATTTGATAACTTGTGTAAGTTGAGTACATTGTTTTATATGAATAATAACCTGATTGTCAAATTTATCACGTCTCCTGAAATGTTGAAAGGCCAACAGGCCGTTACAGCAGACGTTAAACGTTAAGTGTTGCTATTACTGATCTTACAAAAATGCTTGTATATTAAATGACAAAATGTATGATAGACAGCTGAAGCTTGTTGGTTAAGAATAACAACACAAAATACCATAAAGCGCTGCTGAAAAGTCAACCGCTTCTTTATCAATACAGACATACAATGTACTGTGTATTAACAGAATTTCTTTAAAATGAGGTCATTTTCATGTACCTCGCCAGCTAGACTGATCTGGTGTTACCACGCTGTGTGCTAGCAGAATTTCGCTAAAGTGAGGTTATTTTCATGTACCAAACTAAGCTGATTGATTAGTACCACTATGTTTGCTAACACAATTTCGCTGAAGTGAGGTATTGTGTTACCGTTACCATTTTTTGTATTGTTGCTTTGTCAAGCTATAGTGAATACCAAATTTAGATATATCTTTATCTTTCTTGGTTATGTAGACTTTTTTCATGTGAGCGCATGTATTTCATTTTGTATTTTTGTATGACATGACAGTTATATAAAATTTGATTTTTGTGTACATCAGTTTGTCTATAACACGACATGACATGACACATTTGTGTCTCACAATTTATGTGAAAATTCAGATTTTCTCATTTCAGAATAACTGTTAATCTATGTACCGCTCAAGCTTTGGCGATAGTTTTAGACAGGTTAATCAGAAATGTATTCCACTCCCATCGTTAATTTCGGTAGACCTCACTTTGCTTGTCCTTGTTTCAAAATTTACCTCGGTTTATTATATAAACCGGTAGTGGTGTATGTGTATGTGTCAACCCACCCTACCCAGGAAATGATGTGCAGCTTTCACAATCTTTATATTGTCGTTTAATGAGATATTGGGATCACCTTAACAAAGTATGTCAACAATTTTATCCTCGACGTACCATGCTAGTTCTCCGTTTAGTGCATTTCGGAAATTATCATATAAAGGACATGTTGAATAGAAATAATGAGAGAGTCCACATTGACACTCTGCAGACTCTATAAGTGTAGTGAAATGGGTATTGTTTATTATTATCTAGGCAGGCAGCATTACCTGTAAATAATTAGGCAACTCGTTTTTAACCGCTGCACTATCCTCAACCCTGTTGCTGACCCTCTAGTACAGCATACTTGAATTCTTACAGGTAACTTTTGTATTTATTATAAAAAGGTTATCAGTAAAAACCAATTTCTATACCATTTAGTGGATTGAAACATCTTTTAGCGGGGTTTACCAAAGATATTAGAATATTGAAATATCCCAGTATTAATACATATATATTTATACCTCAAAAAATTATCATTTTACTGCCTAAACAATATTTGCGTTTACATTTGCCAGTGTTTTGATGACAATGTACTGAGGCTAATACTATGGTTAAATCCTACAGGAATTAAATTTGTATTGTTTTGTTGTAAACGGCAAATACCGCATACATGTAAAATTCTTCAATAGAAATGTGAATGAACAGGAAACTACATTCCTGCTGAATATCGCAGACAGGGATTGAAGCCGAGCCACTTCCTCTGGTCATCTACCATGCACCAACAAACTAAGACAAAACGCAAATGTATGGGCAGTTGAGAATTATTGGGACACAACGTAAAAAGGCACTTTGAACAACTCCATTTACATTGCTATTTTCTGGAGATCTTCTTTGATCTTAAACGCATTCAACACCAAAGCCCAATGGATTTCAGTAGTAAAATCTGAAAGATGATTTCTAAAAGAGAACCGGTGAACCGTAGTACATTATAAATTGATACTATTACCAAAAATATTTGTACTCAATTCATTGTATTTCATATTCTACATTCTACACATCATTTTACAGTCAGGACAGAATCATACAAATATTGCTAAACAATTACATGCTATTTACAAGAGTTTTCAAACATTGAAAATTTCATAAATTCTTTTTTTGTAATCGATCATACATTTTTAGCTTCTAATTTATCCTGATTTGCAGATTTTGAAGTATAGATATTTAATAAGATGACCGACTAACCCTGTTTTCCTTTTTAGTTTTGAATTCGAAGTGGCAACATATGTCCATATGCTGTATTTGAAAATTGTTTCAAATGAAAATTATCTTGTACATTATGCATAGAACCCCTTTCATTAGATGTTTTTAGATGTTTTAGGCGTGCTTCACGCGAGAGTTATGACTTGTTTAATATTCAAAATGATAACAGGCCTATACGTTTTTTCTCTTTGATTTAATTCGAATTGGCAACATATGTCCCTATTCTGAAAATTAACTGTTCGCTTTTTGTATAGAGCTCCTTCCATTAGATGTGTTTCATGTTGTAACTGAGATCGTGACGTTTTGTCATGCCCTACTCCGCCAGCAGGTGTCATTTTTTATCGGTGACCGTTTTCGGGTGTGACCCGACAACAATATCTAATAAATGGACTGGGTATGCAAATATATCAGCATTTTATCGATTTTCATTGCAATGTAATGTTATAATACTCTCGAAAGAGATATTTTTGCATACAGTATATAGCAATTATCATCCTAATACTACCCATTTTATGACACATATTAGGCCAGTACGTTAAAGGAGTAATTGTCTATTTTGTTGTTTGTATGGACAAATAAAGTACCATTTGCGAAAGGTTCACTTTTCTCATCAGTCCAATTAACCAGTTTAGGAATCCCGCCTCTCGAAAGTAGTATCTGTTGACCCTACAGTACAATGTATTGTCATTTTGGAACGTTGTTGAAATTATTGTACATGTGTGCTAGCTAGCTTCATTCGTCACTAGGCAACAATTAAATATTGTTCCACGTCACAATTGAAGCAAGCGTTTCAAAATTTAACTTATATATACTTAAATAACTTTTTACTTAAATATCTTTTTTACCATACTCGCAAGAGGGATGACGACTTATATGATATCAAATTGAGTAAATAAATTATTCTGTGCAAAAGGGAAGGAACTCGGGATTTCCAGAATGTATTGAACACACCAGCCGTAGTATCGTGACAAAATTCACCATATCTGTCATACTCCTCGTGGTTGGTATGATTTTGATTATCAAGGCAGAAGACAGGGAAATTAAATTATCTAAAACTTCATAAAGAATGTGATTACCATAAAACAGGGGTTTGTACAGATGTGATGAACTTTAATCGGCTTTAGATGAATTTGTTGGGTGAGCAAGCATGACAAAATCTAGATATCTTGTATTTGAGAGAAGAAAAGTGACCGGAAATTTCAAACCCTTGAAGCAGCAGGAGGAGATACCAACGGTCGTGGACAATCAAGTGTTTGGAGTATTGTTATGATGCTAGCCTGAACGAAAACAAGAATATCAAACGGTTACAAACGTTGACAGGTTGAAGAGGACTGAGGAATATCGACAGGACTGCCATGGAAAATTCAAATCATGGATTTACAGGCGTGGGTTCCTTCCACGCCTGACTTGGCCTCTCACATTGTTCAAAGTTACCATGCCAATAATGGAAGCTTCTTGAGAAGAAAATCAGTAAATGTCTTCGACGTTGTCTCGGAGTTCTCAAAGCTTCACCAGCATCAGCTTGTACAGCACGACAACTAAACTACAACTCCCAATATCATAATTAGTGGAAGAATTCAAGGTGGCAAAGGCTATGTTGGTCTATTAGGGACTTCACAGAAAAGAAGATCGGGAATGCTGGAATCAAGACAAGTTAGATCAGAAACATCCTTTTCAATTTGTATAAACGATGTGTTCACGGAACCGTAATTTAACGGCAACGGACAGTCGATACTGACCAGGCCACGTTTGTGATGCCTGCCTGAATGTAACGTTATTGAACGGCAACAGACAGTCAATACTGACCAGGCCACGTTTGAACAGCAACAGACAGTCGATACTGATCACGCCTGGCCTTGTCAATATCGGTTGTCTGTTCCACTTTTGAATAAGCGAGAACGTTTTCGGCGCAGATGGACAGTATATAAATGATGTTTTTCGATTTTTCAGAGTTCATATAGAACATATTGAATACACGTGTTACAATATAATTTCTAATCACACTTAAAAGTATTAATTGATGTTAGAATTAATATAAATCAAGCAATGTAATTTGCTTTAAGAATTTCTTCACATTTACCCATTGTAACAAAAGCCCAATACAAAGTGTATACGGAGTAAAAAATAAACAGGGCGTCAACAAGGAAGTGTTTTTTACTATTATTTATTAGTGTGGTGATTTAGAAATACGTCTTTTCCCAAGAGATCTAATGCGACGATTGAACCTTTCCAGGTTGACATAATGCGAAGGTTGAACCTGTGTATATTTTTTTCGGCCTGTACATACATAATGACGAGAAGGTCGTGTTAACTCATACATAACGTGCACCTGTTATATGAAAAAGTAATGCTCTAGTAATTATGGTAAGTATATTGTTATTCGGGACTGAACGTAATTATGTATTGTAGTCTTCGTAATCTTGCTATCTGATTTTAAGCGTCTACTATGTTTAAATGTTTCCATGTCTATCATAATTGAAGATTTTCTATTTCAGAGTCTCATAATATACGCTTGTCATGATTTAAGACATGTTTTCAATGGTTCATAGCTTAAGAATCAAGAATTCATTCTCAGTCGTGATTTAAGACTTCAATCTCAATCATAATTTAAGATTTCTGTCTCCGTGGTAATGGAAGAATTCAGTCCCAGTCGTAATTGAAGATTTCCGTCTCTGTTTTAATTAAATTTCAGACTGTCGTTATTAAGATTGTTGTCTCTTTCGTAAATTAAGACTCCAGTCTCTCTCGTGATTAAGATATTAGTATAAGTCGTGATTAAAACTCCAGTGGTTTAATACTTATGTATCTATGATAGAAGCAGTACACATGAGAGAATTTTTATACTAAAGATTGAAAGATGGAAGTATTTGAATCAGACACATGAATTTTCCTCGGGGTACCCTGTCTTACCAATGTTTTTAACAAAAACGCTGATTTTGACCAATTTTATGGCAAATTAGTGTATGTCTCTGACTATAAAATATTTAAGGAATTATTTGGCTGTTTACTTACGAATTGATAAGATGGACAGTTTTTCAGTGAAAACCGTTCGGAATATATGCACCATGATGAAGCATTTTAAAGTGGTTGAGTGAACAAGCATTTAAGAGATAATTTATGTTAACATTAATACTTACGTTATAGATATTCACATGTGATTTCAATTTTTCATTGATAATAACTTTCAAACGACATTTTACAAATTACTGATTACTGACAACTCAATATTTTCAAACGTTAAAGATACATATCAACCATAACACTAAAGATAGAATAGAACATTTTTAGTATATCGTATTGTGCTGGGTATCAAATAACACTAAACGAACCACTTTAATTACATCTCCTCGCTGATGTTCCCTTCAGAACCACTTCAATTACATATCCTCGCTAATGTTCCCACCAGACCCACTTCAATTACATCTCCTCGCTGATGTCCCCACTAGAACCACTTTAATTACATCTCCTCGCTGATGTTCCCTTCAGAACCACTTTAATTACATCTCCTCGCTGATGTCCCCACCAGAACCACTTTAATTACATATCCTCGCTGGTGTCCCCACCAGAACCACTTTAATTACATCTCCTCGCTGATATCCCCACTAGAACCACTTTAATTACATCTCCTCGCTGATGTTCCCTTCAGAACCACTTTAATTACATCTCCTCGCTGATGTCCCCACTAGAACCACTTTAATTACATCTCCTCGCTGATGTCCCCACCAGAACCACTTTAATTACATCTCCTCGCTGGTGTCCCCACCAGAACCACTTTAATTACATCTCCTCGCTGATGTCCCACAGAACCACTTTAATTACACTCCACCATCTCCTCGCTAATGTTCCCACCAGACCAGTCCCCACTTCAGAACCACTTTAATTACATCTCCTCGCTGATGTCCCCACCAGAACCACTTTAATTACATCTCCTCGCTGGTGTCCCCACCAGAACCACTTTAATTACATCTCCTGGCTGATGTCCCCACCAGAACCACTTTAATTACATCTCCTCGCTGATGTTCCCTTCAGAACCACTTTAATTACATCTCCTCGCTCCCACCAGAACCACTTTAATTACATATCCTCGCTGGTGTCCCCACCAGAACCACTTTAATTACATCTCCTCGCTGATGTTCCCACCAGAACCACTTTAATTACATATCCTCGCTAATGTTCCCACCAGAACCACTTTAATTACATCTCCTCGCTGATGTTCCCTTCAGAACCACTTTAATTACATATCCTCGCTAATGTTCCCACCAGAACCACTTTAATTACATCTCCTCGCTGGTGTCCCCACCAGAACCACTTTAATTACATCTCCTCGCTGATGTCCCCACCAGAACCACTTTAATTACATCTCCTCGCTGATGTCCCCACTAGAATCACTTCAATTACGTATTCTCGCTGGTGTTCCCACCAGAACCATTTTAATTACATCTCCTCACTGATGTTCCCACCAGAATCACTTTAATTACATCTCCTCGCTGATGTTCCCACCAGAACCACTTTAATTACATCTCCTTGCTTATGTTCCCACAGAACCACTTTAATTACATCTCCTCGCTGATGTTCCCTTCAGAACAACCTTAATTACATCTCCTCGCTGATGTTCCCTTCAGAACCACTTTAATTACATCGCCTTGCTGATGTTCCCACCAGAACTTGTGGTGTAGTATTACCAACATATGTTAGATTAAAAGAAAACATTTTTAAAATCGCCATATTATTTTCTAGACAAAATGGTGAAATTCAGCAACCAAATTTCAGTTTGACATTTTTCAGTTTTGGATAATTAATATAATGGATATCATAGTTATATATAGAAAATTTAGAATTTAGTTTTGGATAATCAATATAATGGATATCATAGCTATATATAGAAAATTTAGATTCAGTTTGACATTTTCCAGTTTTGGATAATTAATATAATGGATATCATAGTTTTATATAGAAAATTTAGAATTCAGTTTTGGATAATTAATATAATGGATATCATATTTATATATAGAAATATTGTTTTGAATAATAGTTGTAGATGCATGTTTAGTATCTTCATATTTTCTTCTATTTTGTCATCCGTCTTTCATATCTTCGTGACATTTTATTTGTTTGTATTCCAATGCATTTGTTTTTCTTACGTGACCATATTTATATGAGGAAACAATTGAGACAAGTCTTTGATAATGTTTCGCTAAGCTGACGATGCTTAAAAGTCGTACATGAAAGGGTTGCTCGAATTTACACAGGTACACTGCGGAGATGTTGAGGTAGAGGGAAGTTTTTGTATTCTCCTGACTGCAAATTTCTACTAGTATAATTATAAGCAACTTAAGGATTCAATCGAACTTTGCTAATTTAAAATATCAGACACCTACAACTTCATTTATCCGTGCAGACGTGCCAGATAAAATAACAGGAAATGGGTTTCCTTCTAAAACAAACGTTGTACGAACATGAGTTAAGTGAAAGTTGCGATGAAGTTTCTATTGCCACAGTTTCAATTTACTCCCACACCCATATAGAATTTCTACTTAGTGTGACTACCTATGTTTTATATGTCAATGTTGTATTGTATTTCAGTCTTTTAATGTCCTTAATTATTTTCTATCATGTGTGCCGCTGTAAAAAAAAGTGTAATTTAGCATGTCGATTATGCGTAAGCTTGTAAGTTATTAAAGTCAAATTTTGTGTTCTTTAGTAAATATTGTATTACCATTTTATGAAAGTTATCTTAAAGTCTATAGTTGGGGGGAGGGGGGTCAAAATAGATATGTAATTATCGGCACTTTCTACTATGTGTACGCTATATGAGTACAGATACCTAGTCCAATGTATAGTTGACCTATGTCAGCCGTGTAAACAGTACTGTTAGCGAGACAAAGTTTGTAGTGCAGGAACTAAAGACGATAGGGGTCGATGACTCTTAAACATAATTGTATTCCATATTACCCCTACATTACCAAACAGAACTTGACAATAACTACGGTAATGAATGTCATGTCTCTGATATGATTTCCATTATCATGTAACGTTACTGACAATCATTTCTGACCACACATTAAGTCTGCATCATTTTATTAGTTATATGAAATATGTTGATAATTGATGTACAAGACTTACGAATGAATAGCGCCTTTTAGTACAAATCTAGAGTTAAATACAGCAAAGCCAGATGATGAGTGAAACTATATCATACAGCTGTTTCGTCTATTACTGGTCAGTGATGCTACATCATACAGCTGTTTCGTCTTTCTATGACTGGGGAAACTACATCATACAGCTATTTCGTTTTTCTATGACTGGGGAAACTACATCATACAGCTATTTCGTCTTTCTATGACTGGTCAGTGATGCCAAGGGCCTAAATCGTGCCACTACATGCCCAAGGAAAACTGTGTCCCTCTCTTGTGTGATTTGTTTTGTTTTTGTTTTTTGTTTTTTGTTTTGTTTTTTTTTTCATCCAAGGCTGCTAAACCTATCAAAACAGTTTATCAAAACATGTAACATAGACCCTTTATTTGCATGTTCGATACATTTAGTGATTGTTGCTATCTCTTCTACATCAATCACTTTCCTTGATATTTACCAACAGCTAGCAGTGACTGTATGACGTTAGGCATTTTATTTCCTATATCCCTATTGTGTGCATTAGCTATTTCTAGAAGGCAGCAATCCTTCTTACTAAATCCATTATTAAATGTTTACATGTCGATATTGATACGATATTAATTAAATATAGAATGGCTTTCTAATAACACAGTTTCCAACGAAAAGTATCGATATCTGACAAGTATATTTACAACACATGGTTTCGAGAGATGCAGTTTTGAATAACGCCAGCAAGGTTTCATGGTCCTCATCAGGATGTCATTAGATAATATCCAATATCCTTGAACGATATAAAGGTAGAATTGTTCGTAAATATGTCTTGTAATTTCATTGTTGTTGTCCTTGTTTTAATTTAAGGCGTAATATTGGCTAAACTTCACATGGTAGGTGTCATTGATAAAGCAGAAGACGTTTACACCTCCGCAACACCTGGTATCATTCCAGGTACTTATTTTTAATGCTTCCGTGCTTAGTTCATGTTCTACCATTCTTTCATCGATTTGTGGCATGGACTAGGATTTTGTCAGCATGTCGATATCTTCTTTAGGGTTTTGTTAAAACAGTGCAAAAATGCTAATTCCCTTATGATATTGTAAATTTATGTTTTTTGACTTCAGATAAACCTGCGTCAAACAGCTGCTTCTAAAAATGTTAAACCAACATCTGATCATAAAAGAAATAAACGTCAAACAGCTGATGATAATAAAGTGAATTTACCTTACACACCTAATGATAAAGTAAACATAGGTAAAACACGTGATACTATAGTAAACTTACGTTAAGCTCTTAATGATGAAGTGAACTTACGTTAAAACAAATTTTCAACTCATGATCAAAATTAACTTAGGTTGAACTCTTTAGGATAAATTAATACTTCGATTGAATCCCGATAATAAATTATCTTAACTCCAGATAATCAAATAAATTTACGTTTAACTTTTGATCATAAAGTTAACTTAGGTTGAACTCCTAATAATAAAGTTAACTTGAATTCACTCCTGATAATGAAGTAAACTTACGATAAACTCCTGGTCTTAAAATAAACGTAGGTTAAGTTCCTTATGATAAGTGAACTTGCGTTCAAACAGATTTTAAAGTAAAGTTCCGTTAAACTTCTTATCATAAAGTTAGCTTAGATTTATCCCTGAAAATAATGTAAACTTACCTTAAACTCATGATAATAATGTAAACTTGTCCTGATTATAAAGCAAACGTACGTTAAACTCCTGATGATAAAGAACATTTCCGTTAAACTCCTGATGATAAAGAACATTTACGTTAAACTCTCGATAATAAAGTAAACTTTCATTTAACTCCTCAGAATAAAGTAAAATGACATTAAACTTATAGCTTATGATTATTACGTAATTAAACGTCAAACCCCTAGAAAATTTTAAAAAATATTATTAAGTTAGCATATGCCAAATCCCTGATAATAAATGTAGATTCCTTAAGATGTAGTAATCTTACGCTAAAGTTCTGATTATAAAAATGCGTCAAATTCCTGATGATAAAGTAACCCCGTGTAGTAAAACTTAGTGATAATAAAATAACTAAAATCACTTTTATCTTTCACGTAAAATTTGTATGCGAAGTTTTGTTTAAGCCTGTAAGATAATGACTTGATAAGTTTTTCCTATTGCAAAGATTAATTTATGACAGGCATACATATAAATATCATCTTGAAACATCAGGAATGCTTACAGCATGTACTGAGAACTAATTAATACGTCGATTTGTTCCACTGACGCTTTTCACGAAAGCTTCTCTAAGCTGAAGGTTCACTGTATTTTACAATCATTTCGTCTACAATGCTTTCGTTGTGTATTTCATTCTAAATTTCACTCCTTTATTTATTTGTTTACACGTCTGATGGTTGAAATATACAATACATGCCATGTGATTGAAGATCAATGAACATGTACTAGTATGCTTTTTTTTTTCCTTTTCGGCGAGAACAATGCGTACTGCAAAGTTTTGTCGGGTCATTAACCGTTAAGGACAATCACTGAAGTGTGGTGAGTACTATGAAATAAATTGGCGGTAAAACACAGTTTACTACCCTAGAACATTAAATGTGCCAACATTGAACACATTTACACTGGGAACGGCGTAAGTCGTACTTTTACAATAATGCTAGTACAAAGTGGAGCGGGTGGTTGAGCTTATAACATTTTGATGTATTATTCTGCCTATCCATCAGTATAGTATAATAAAGATCAATTTGGTCATTATGTGTAGGACAGTCAAGCGAAAAAAATACAAACATCGTATTTATCTTAAATGTTTCAATCATTCAGACTCGATATAAGATTCACTGATCTCAGACACATCCATTACACACGTGTCCAGAGTGTTCAGAAACATCTAACGTAGCGAGCCATACATCAAATGAAAACGTGATATGCACTTTTATAATTTGTACAGACATGTCAACTTATTTGTGGGCGTGTGTATAATACAATTAATAATAATAAAAAACAAATTCAACGTTGTCAGGCTTATCTTCTAAATTATCTAACCGATGCACCCAAACACGCATATATAATACATAAAAACAATAACAAAATAAAAAACAAGGCTAAAGGTATTAATATAGCATGTTTTATATATTCAAATAACTTGATTTTAAAGGTAAGAATAAAATAGACATGTATGCGTGGATTTCATGGATTAAATATATAAT
This sequence comes from Ylistrum balloti, assembly GCF_031769215.1. Lineage (NCBI taxonomy): Eukaryota > Metazoa > Mollusca > Bivalvia > Pectinida > Pectinidae > Ylistrum > Ylistrum balloti. The sequence goes on from NW_026782187.1 coordinate 35,858, forward strand.
GATATATCATTGTAACAAGTATTCACTGAAACAAAAGGATGTCAGACGGTAAAATTATGGAAACTCAGGTTATCCTGTGTGTGTCAGAGTTAGTATCCTCAATAATAATTAAGACATTTGCTAAAGTATAACAGCGTTATACGCGGTGACCATGAGCAGTTGCAGCTTTTGTAGAATTTTAAAGATAGATGAAGAAATTGCCTCGGGAACCATTGGTTTTTAGATGACAGTAAATACGTTCGACTATTTATGGTGAAGTTATAACTATGAATAGACGGCATTAAATGTTTTGTTCATACCTGAAGAGTGAGCAATATTCAATATCGATCTCAATTCAACATGTAATTGAATAACTGATGGTTGTCTTTTCCGAGTTGCGAAAGCAGTTAAATAGCCATCAATTTTCACTGTTAATTTTATAGTTTTGATTTGTTTCGTCTAAATTGCGAAAACAATTAAAAGTGCATCAATTTTCTCTAATAATTTTTTTACAAAGTATTTTTAGCGATTTTACACCATCCTCGAAAATTGTTAAAAGAACTAGAAACGGAACTCCCGGAACATAACATCTTATTTATACACAACTGTATAAGAAGTGTGGCTGTATTGTTCTAGTTATACAGTGATAGGAGTGTGTACATGTGCACAGACAGACATCTTACTACATCGCTTTTCGGGGGGATTGATGTACTGCTCTATATATACCTATCTATTTTTATCTGTACTTACCTGTGTAGGAGTGTGATTACTGTCCTTAGTCCTATTAACCTCGGGTCTACCGCTGTCTCGTTCCGCCATTCTCATCCCATTACCACCCACGGACATGGATGAACATTGGCCAGTGAGGTTGAAATTTAAAATAAAATAAAGATAAAAAATGTTTGAATCATGTTCCTTTCACCTGTAATGTGATAACATGTAACCTACACTTAAATCAATACGTCAAATGTCCTTTCATGATTTATATAAAGACCTGCACAAAAGTACATGTATTCTTTTCACTTACAATACCGATATATCTGATGTTTTTAATTCAAAGTGCTAATGTCCTCCATTCGGAAGAAATGTACCACGCTTCAGCAAATATTTTTATTTTCTTATTTTATAAAGAAACGATTAAATGTTGCCTAGTATGTTATATTAGACTTGTGTGTGTTTCTGATATGACATACAGAATTATATAAATGAGATATTTCTCTTCAAGCATTATTACTTTAAACTAACATGAAAACTGTAAGATACTTAACACAGGTACACCCACGTACTTGCATGCCCCGTGACCACCATTATGGCAAAATTGTCACGATTTCAAAGATATATATGTTATTTTTTCTTCATAACGTAATTTATCCTAGAAAAGAAGCTATTATTGTAAGTGGGAGGTAGTAAATCTCACCATACATGTGGTGGTGCTTAAGGAGTGTTTTGTAAAGAAGACGAATGATTTACGGCACATGTTGAATATTCTATCATTTCATGTCTGCTTCATAATCATTGCCGTATAGTTAGACATATATTTCGTTTTGTTTGTTTTTCTTAATGTATCAATCATAACTCTAACATGGATGAAATTATCACAATCTTCAAAAGCAATTATGAGTTCTATTTTGACATCACATCCTTTGTTCTGACGATTTTGATGTTGCTTGTTAGCATTGCTCATTTACATTGAAGATTATGTATAAATTATCTGTTACAGAAACGTCATATTTCATCTCGCAGCTTATTTCGTGTACTTGAACATATTTGCATATGTGAAATGACGACATAATTAGAATAGAATTTGAAATGTTGGTTAGAATCTTTCGGAATATAAGACTTTTTCCGATAGTTCTTCTCGTTACAGACTTTTATATATAAGGCGAGATGTATGCAATTAAAAAGTATTGAATACTTACAGGATGTATACAAATAGACATAGATTTCAATACTCTGATCTGAGAAACTGAGATTAAAAGGAGAGTTCATTCATAGTTCACCGATATATTTTCATCTTGTCAGGTTATTGAAATAACAAACACGTATTTTTGGATTAAATGGTCAGGCTATTGAATAATACTTACTCACTACAAATATGACGAGGTAAAAGATAAGCGGGTTGAATTTTATATCCTTCTTAATAACATAAATAACTATTGTTACACAGGAATGAAGCAACATTAGATTCGCTGTTTTTTCGCAAAAGAATAAAAACAAAAACGATAATTTTTTATATAAATGAGGGATACATTGGTTAGTCCGTCAGGGTTTTCACATAATTGAGGGATACATTGGTTAGTCCGTCAGGGTTTTTAACATAATTGGGGGATACATTGGTTAGTCCGTCAGGGTTTTTAACATAATTAAGGGATACATTGGTTAGTCCGTCAGGGTTTTTAACATAATTGAGGGATACATTGGTTAGTCCGTCAGGGTTTTTAACATAATTGAGGGATACATTGGTTAGTCCGTCAGGGTTTTTAACATAATTAAGGGATACATTGGTTAGTCCGTCAGGGTTTTTAACATAATTGAGGGATACATTGGTTAGTCCGTCAGGGTTTTTAACATAATTGAGGGATACTTTGGTTAGTCCGTCAGGGTTTTTAACATAATTTAGGGATACATTGGTTAGTCCGTCAGGGTTTTTAACATAATTGAGGGATACATTGGTTAGTCCGTCAGGTTTTTTAACATAATTGAGGGATACTTTGGTTAGTCCGTCAGGGTTTTTAACATAATTGAGGGATACATTGGTTAGTCCGTCAGGGTTTTTAACATAATTGAGGGATACTTTGGTTAGTCCGTCAGGGTTTTTAACATAATTGAAACAAGCTGTATGATAAGCGTGATGATTTCAATTTCAATTTTCCTATTGGGAATTTCTGAATAGCAACATCCATGAATCTCCAATCTATGGTATTTACATGTCTCAGTTGATTCGATGTTCACGATTTTCATGTAAGAAGACATCAACTGACGGACAAAGGTAGGGTTTCACAAGAGGCAGGTTGATGAAAATAATGGCAAAGTTTTACGGTCGTCATAGTGATCCCATTGAAAAATAATCTATTTCTTTGTGATATATGAAGCTGGGCGTGGTTGATGCTCCTTTGTTTGCCTGTTGGTCCCATTGTTGTATATCTTGTTCTCATCTGAGAACACGAGATAACTTACTTGGATTGACCAAGGTTTACATGGCGGGTGCTGTCGATGAAGCAAAAGACACTTACTCTTCCGGAACACCGTTCTAATTGTACTTTTTCATGAGTCTCCGTGTAAATCTTTCTTTTGTTCATATTTTGCAATCTTTATATCAAATTTGATTTGGATTATGATTATGTTAACATATTGGTATTTTCTTCTTGTGCTTAGTCCTCTGGAGTTCTAAATTGTTTTGAGGGATACATTATTTAGCCTGCGATATTTCAATAAGTATGTAACATATTTATTGTCGTTGTTTTGAAATAGGTGTACTCACTAAAGTAGGGCAATGCAGCATATCTGTTTTTGTAGCATTCCTGTTGTAAATGCCAATAAATTAGAAATCGGACACAAATGACTGAGCTAAATGATAATAATTATTGCCTGGGATGTAAAATATTCAAGAAACCTATTAATAGTATGTAATCCGGACAAGGTCAATCTGACGTTTGACCAGCGTGACCTACAGTCACCGAGTTGTTCAATTAAGCATGGTATCTTAGATTCGTGATAATTGACCTGAATATATAACAGGAGCTGATCGTATACACGACATTATACAACACGGAAATCGTTAGATCGACCTTCGTGTACAACAATCCTATGTAATTATATATTTAAAATATTTCATGTAATTTGTATCTACCTTAAAGACTAAAATACAAAATATTAAAGGAAAGTGCATGTAACAAATAAGGAAGTGTATTTATATATATTTTGTATGTAAGTACTTAAGTATGTCCTTGTTTACTATTAGAAATCATTGTAGTGTAACGACTGTCATTTGTTTCCTTGATGATTAACGAGGCATGTTGTCACAGTGGTCAAAGACATGGACTCATGTCTCTTTTATCGGTCACTGATATTGACCGCTCGTTAGCATGACACATAACAGGCCCATGGACTTACTGGACAGCCTATATAAGAGAGGCTGTCCTGCTTTCTTCCAAACTGTATTGGACATACCTCCGGACTTCATCAGTGCACTGATCACTGTAAGTATATAAGATCTGCTCCGGTGTTTATTTCTAAATCTAATTAATTACAGTGTCTTGTATTTTTCTAATTATATTTTGCGCACTTTTTAAAAAAATAAATACAAATCATTTGTTATTTAATTGATTTCATTTATATTATAACAGTAATACAATTATTATCAGCGTAAACACATTATGAATGTTGATGTAGTATCTTAAAGTTAGAACAAGAATTAAATATCACTTCATTAATAATTTGCTATCAACATTTATGAGAGAAATAGATAATCAACATTGTATAGATGCAGATTATTTTGATACGAACCAAAAACAAAATTGCTAAATTAAATCCAAAAGTTTTACTTTTTCATTCTTCTGGAATTTAAAAGTCTAACTTACACTTCATAGCTTGATGTCTATACTAAGTTAGTAAACTTTATCGGGTACAAATTATTATGTGGGGCTGCCATAAAGATGAACGATTGCTGTTTATGGCATGAAACGTTGAAATGCTATATATATCATTATCCTCTTATTCTTTAACGAAAATTTCGAGATAAAATTATTTCGTTTCTCAAATTACTATATATGTATTGTCTTTCATATCCTATGCTTTCGGTTTTACAGAGTGTAAAATAAGTTTAATTTACAAATCTCCACATCATCTTTACTTCGTTTCCTACTATCATATTTATCGGTATATCCCTGAAGTAATAGTGGCTATGCATCCGCAACATTCTTCTCGGTAAAACAACAATGGTTAGCGGGGAATAATGACAGATTATCGATGATACAATCACCCTCGACCTTCTTGATAGGATAAGGTGATACCCTGATAACCGACTCAGAAATCGTCGCATACCAGTAATCTAATTCGCTTTTTAGAATTATAGTATTTCGCGTTAGATAAAAGAAAAAGAAAAGTTTTGATCACTTTTTTTTTGTTATATTTTTATCTATTTATTCATTTTTTTTTTTTATTTATTCTAAATAGCTAGTTGGTACGCCCTACTGGTGGACTGTTCACCCATGTATTAATGTCTAAATTTTGTTATATGTGTCAGAATATGGTAGATATAGAATATAGATATGAACTAAACGTTCTTCTGAAAATATCCGATACTTACCAAGTTTATTAACTTGTGGGGTAAATAAACACCTAGTTCAATATTTAAAGGTTAATAATGACTTTTTAGGGACGTATTGTTCTAGTTTTTAAATTTGGTTCCTTTACCATCAGATATCCTTAAAGGATGAAACATTCTGCAATTATACAAAGAATATTTTAGTATTTCTGTCTGTATCAAACGTTGCCATTTTGCGAGAGTCTTATTAATGCGAGTTTAGGAGTGCAAGAATCTCAGGATATATAAATACACATGACTTAACACGTATCAAAACGTTGATCTTCTAGACTTGTTTGTGTAATCCGCGGAAAACGGGGAAAGTGCTGTGGTAGTAACGTGAAAAACATATCCATGATGATAATCCACCCATCACACATAAAATGTACAAGAACGATTGTTTTCATCATAACGTTAGAAAGAAAAGGACAGGTCCGTCCGGACATCCCCCTCCCTCACCCCTTTCCGATAGATTCATTAAGGCTATACTACTGTGAAATCAATTATTTTCGTGGGATTTTTTTTATGTTGTGGGTATTCTTAATTCAAGAATTCAAGTACTAGCATTAGCACAAGTAGATTTATAGAGCTCAACTTTCTTCGAAATAGTATATTAAATAACCCCTGAAAATTGGTAGCCATGCGTTGGGTAAGCGAAAACAAATTATGTTTTACGCTTAACTGAAGTTCCTTCACGTCTTTGGAATCAAGGTTTCTGACAGAAACTATGTTTGTTACATATATCACATTTCATCTCAAATTTCTTTGTTATTGAAAAACTGATAACAATTATTCTATAATTTATCTCATTTCCCCCTGTTTTACAGAAGCTGAAGTTTTATCCAAATCTATCTTCCTACGTCATAATGCTAAGACTGCTGTGCTTGTTGATCCTCTTGGTGCTGTATCTGAGTGCCGCCAGCGCCCTCTACATCCGGTACCGGTTGCCGACAACCTACTATCGAGTCAATTATGGATACCGTGTTCACGAGCTTGATGATGACGTCAACTACATCATAAGTATGTATCTCTTTTCTTTGCTATTAATTATGTTTTAATTTGCTTCTATAACTTAAGCAAGAGGATCGGACAAAAAATTCCAAGTCTTCTTAACAAAAACACATCAACATGGACGGTGACCGCGTCAATAATCTAATCAGTACAGCAAATTAATAGAAAGACTTTTGAAGGAAAATAGAAACAAGAAGACAAAGGAAGTGTAAGGAAGAAAAATGAAAGAGAATAATTTCCTTTATTATCATCTCATATATTAACACATGAGTATGACTGCCTGGTAGTTCCCGAAATGTCTGTCTCTAAAATGAACATAATCGATAAAAAATGTAAATATCCATAACAGCATAATACATGTGAATATTGACATCATTTTTAAGACAGATATTTTGGGTCTTACCTTCCACATTATATGACCAATAGAAATTAAGTAACAAGCAAATCACTTCAGTTTTTTTTTTATTTATGCCATATATATGTTCAACTTTCAAAGCAGTGTATACGTTCAAATCTAGTGACACGTGGTCTTGAAAAATTATCAAATGCATTAAGATGTACCGGTATGTTTACTTTATTGGTACAAAATTTTTACATACAACATTCATGTCTGTTTTTTTCAGTTCTAATGGGGAAAACAAAATATTCCTTAAAATTCAAATGGGTCGACTCACTCGAAATATAATGTTATATTCTTGTTACTGTTGAGAAATGTGAAATATATACGGCGACTTACTATGTTTCATGTTTTCAGCTGGATAAAGCTCCATTCATCAAATGATGGGTATGGATACACTATCGACTGTCTCTTCTCATATGACGAAATATCAACCATCATCACTGTAAACCTCCACACTGTAATGCTCCATCTGTGTCAATACCTGCAACAAGCATTCAAGGAGGCTTAATAACGTACGCGCTCATTATCATCCTATTTCATGTTTGTTGTCATATTTATTTATAAACAATAAATTAATTTTTGAGTGAACAAGTGTTTCTTAGCGATTATTTTCACGATGATATATCCGTTTGGTTAATCAACCTATCTAGCTGAATGGCTGAAATATGTCAATATTGTACTCAGTCAAAAAATATCTATATCAACATGTCCACAGAATCATAATTCTGTAATATGATTAACTTAAAACCCGATTTACACGTGGACTCCTGGAAAGGTACAAGGTGAAAAGGGCCAGGTATTTCGGAGGAGTAAGCGTTTTCTGCTTCAACGATGCCTTCCGCAAAGTAAACATTTGTCAATCTAAGCATGCGACATCATGTTCCCTGAATAAGAACATGATAAAATACATGTTAACAAACATAAATGTATTTCATTGGCATTCATGCGAAGGGATTACAAACACATTTCTACTTGACCCTTACCCGACAATGTTATGGTTCTATAGCCTATACCCGACATACAAGATTGCACTTAAGACACGCATTTAGAATTAAATCTATGCCAAACAGCCATTTCGTCATCCTAAAGCTCGTTAGTGATTTAATTTGGTGTATTAGTAGTTCACCAATTGGTCTCCATGTCTTTTTGGGCTTTTTTTAGTTTTTTATTGAATGGGTCTACAGTGTGGCTTTAAAATTTAGAACGTTCTCATAGAAGAGTGTAAAATTCAGAAAGGTGTCAGCATACCGGTACTTATGAAGAGTATTTATTATTGCTGCTAGTTAATGGTTTTAAGCAGAGGATCACCTAATAAACAGTATTTTGCTTTCGACTACGCATGTTTTAATCAAACTTTATAGAATATGATGGAGGGAATTCGAAAATATAGTATAAAACAGACGAAAATACTGACATGTTCACAAAATATTAGATCAAACTTTAAATAGATGAAATGGAAGAAAATGTAAACGAATGGAGAACTTACAGGATACTTCTGGGAAAAGGCAAAAAGTGCCCGGAAGACCGACAGGGAAAGCGTCCTTTGAAATATCGACAACTCTGTTGAAGGAATGTCGACACCTTATAACACAAAAGTTTTTATTACAAGAGAAATTAAATAAGAGGAAGAGATAAAGGAAAGTAAAATAGCGGGGACGATTTTTTGATCGCTTAAGTTTTCCACCAATTAGTTTTAAACCTGTTTGATGCTTAAATCATAAATGACGATATGTATCATTTTGAAATTTGTTTAATATGAAGCCACCATTCTTCACTAGAGAAATGTTCTTTACAGTCCTTTAACAGTATCTATGTTCCACGACGTCCTTTATCAATATTTATGTTACACAACGTCCTTTAACATTATCTATGTTCCATAACGTCCTTTATCAATATTTATGTTACACAACGTCCTTTAACGTTATCTATGTTACACAACGTCCTTTATCAATATTTATGTTACACAACGTCCTTTAACGTTATCTATGTTACATAACGTCCTTTAACAGTATTTATGTTACATAACGTCCTTTAACGTTATCTATGTTCCATAACGTCCTTTATCAATATTTATGTTACACAACGTCCTTTAACGTTATCTATGTTACATAACGTCCTTTAACAGTATTTATGTTACATAACGTCCTTTAACGTTATCTATGTTACATAACGTCCTTTAACAGTATCTATGTTACATAACGTCCTTTGACGTTATCTATGTTACATAACGTCCTTTAACAATATTTATGTTACATAACGTCCTTTAACGTTACCTATGGTACATAACGTCCATTAACAGTATCTATGTTCCACGACGTCCTTTAACGTTATATATGTTACATAACGTCCTTTAACAGTATTTATGTTCAATAACGTCCTTTAACGTTATCTATGTTACATAACGTCCTTTAACAGTATTTATGTTACATAACGTCCTTTAACATTATCTATGTTCCATAACGTCCTTTATCAATATTTATGTTACACAACGTCCTTTAACGTTATCTATGTTACATAACGTCCTTTAACAGCATTTATGTTACATAACGTCCTTTACTACCGATGAAGGGAAGGTGTGAACGTTTCAAGTACTGTATTACTGAACAAAGTATTGATAGTATTGTACTGAAGTACTTCACCAATCGAATTCCTTAAATTTATGCAACAAGCTCTCTGATTGGCAGAGCCAAGTCTAGATCGATTGTGGGTGGAGCCAGGTGAAAAAATACTGTGCAGACATCGGCATTTTACAAACACTCGACTGTCGCGAGAGGTTAATTGGAAGAGTCCAAGTCACAGGTGGCTTCAGATCAGACCTAATTGGGTTGTCCCATTTGTTTCGTTCTACACCCAATGATACCTTGCTTTTCCATCGATGGTACAACGAGAAAACGAAAGTTACTCAGTACTAAACTAATTTACGTACAAAATATATATCAACAGGTTAGATCACTGGGACCGGAGAATTCATAACATCTTAACAGTGAATATAGTCATATAGTCATTCTGTACTAGTTTTATTTATTTATTTATTTATTTTGAAAGGGGGGGGGGGAGGGTTGGCTCAAAATATTTCGGTTTAAGCCCAAGCTCTATTAATGTAACAAAGAATTACGATTTACCTGGGACCTCCTGATATATGCCAATAATTCATACTGCATTAAAAAGTAAAGGAATTCTGTGGTCCCATATATTTTTTATTTTATTTTTTATCTTTCTATCGAAAATTATACATATCCGCAACATGTGAAAAAACTTTGAAGTTGGTTGGGCGGAATATCTAGAGCATTTACTAATGCAAGTTCCAGAAATTCTGACACAAGTCGGGTATTTGCCCGAAGCCTCTGTCTCATGACATTGAATACATATTCAGTTACGTTGTATCCCGGGGAATAAGGCGGCTGAAAAACCAGGGACACGCCATATTCTTTCAGCATATTTCTTAAAATGCGCTCTCCCTGTCTATGGTGATGGAATCCACAATTATCCATCACAACCACATCGCCTTGTACAAAAACATGATTCCCCATATCGTTCGTATCGGACATAATTTCGTCGAAGAAAATTTTGCGTACTGTTGCCGTCGTCGGACATTTTTCCAGCGATTACTTAGTAATTGTTATGTAACTGATAGTGTACATTAACTCCGCCTACCGGAACAAACTGGGTGTCAGATCAACTATTCAGGTTGTCTAAACTCCGCCCCCGACCAATCACAGAGGTCGTTGTATACTTGACTCGATTATTTGAATACTTCAATACAATAGTATCAATACTTTGTTCAATACTATAGTAAGTGTGTCGTTCACACCTTCCCTTCATCGGTAGTAACAGTATCTATGTTACATAACGTCCTTTAACAGTATTTATGTTACATAACGTCCTTTAACAGTATATATGTTACATAACCTCCTTTAACGTTATCTATGTTACATAACGTCCTTTAACAGTATCTATGTTACATAACGTCCTTTAACAATATATATGTCCCATAACGTCCTTTAACAGTATCTATGTTACATAACGTCCTTTAACAGTATCTATGTTATATAACGTCCTTTAACAATATATATGTCCCATAACGTCCTTTAACAGTATCTATGTTACGTAACGTCCTTTAACAATATATATGTCCCATAACGTCCTTAACAGTATCTATGTTACATAACGTCCTTTAACAGTATCTATGTTACATAACGTCCTTTAACAATATATATGTCCCATAACGTCCTTTAACAGTATCTATGTTACATAACGTCCTTTAACAATATATATGTCCCATAACGTCCTTAACAGTATCTATGTTACATAACGTCCTTTAACAGTATCTATGTTGCATAACGTCCTTTAACAATATATATTGTCCCATAACGTCCTTTAACAGTATCTATGTTACATAACGTCCTTTAACAATATATATGTCCCATAACGTCCTTAACAGTATCTATGTTACATAACGTCCTTTAACAGTATCTATGTTACATAACGTCCTTTAACAATATATATGTCCCATAACGTCCTTTAACAGTATCTATGTTACATAACGTCCTTTAACAATATATATGTTCCATAACGTCCTTAACAGTATCTATGTTACATACCGTCCTTTAACAGTATCTATGTTCCATAACGTCCTTTAACAGTATTTAGTAGATCCTCATTCATTGATTACTCTCTCTCGGCATATCAACCTGGCTATCATCACCACTTATCTTGTCTGGTTAAGCCTATCTACTAGATACCATGATGATGATGATGATGATGATGATAATGGTGATGACGATATCGATGATGATGATGATGATGATGATGATGGTGATGACGATGACGATGATGATGACGATTATGGTGATGGTGATGATGATGATGATGATGATCGATTAACAGTGTACAGGTTAATGATTTCTAACTGTTAACTCGTTGTTTATGATATTTTAAGTCGTGCCTACCTCTTTGCAAAATACCACGACAAGTTTATTTTTCTTCTGTGTATCGTGATGGCCCTAGCACACCCTGACAGACCGATCGGTCATCGATACCATCGATTTGATCGATTGGTGAAGTTGGTGATTCAATTGTTACCTGTGTTTGTTTTTCATCGCTAATCGTTTAAACGATTGTCTTTCAGCAGAATGTTTTTGTGAATGATCCATTTTAACAAAAATCTTGATTCTTAAAGCAAATAGGATACAACACTCCATTTCTTCTACACGTGTACCTTAGTAATGAACGGGGTGATATGTTACTACATTTACATTACTAAGTGTATACGTTGCTAGCACTTTTTACGGTGTCGTTATATTATCATTTGTACGTAAGGTTGCATATCATTAGCCCATATGGTATTTCGGAGTCAGGTTTAAGATTTATATGTAAACCTAACTGTATACGCTTGGATTGTGTTTAAATCAATGATAGTGATTGCAATAACAAAGTAAATGGTTGTCACCTTATTGTGAAATGTGTCATTTATTTGTTCGATATGGATTTGATGTTTAATGTTCTTTATCATCATGTCCATTGATTTTCTCGTCACTGCTCTGATTCCCATTTTGAGAAAGTGACATTATTTTCATTGACCAAGCCTTACATTACGGGTGTCGTCGATGAAGCAGAAACCAAAATCCGAATCACTTGATCTTCACTTCTTCAAATGAGTGCAATGTACCAAACACAAGGCTCTCAATTAGAGTTACTTCCCTTTGTCAAAATTTTGTGTCTCGGGCATAACTTCATATGCATTTAAACTAGGATCATGAAACTTAGTTAAGTCATACTAAGATCATGTATAGTACACAATAAGTGTAGCATGCTGATTTCATGTAAGATTTTGTTGATAATTAAGTCAAAAACATTTTTGCAGAGATGTATTCGAAAGGCTTACAAATATATCTGGTTAATTAATTTGCCGCCAACAGAAAACAGCAAAGATTTAATTGAAAACAAAAGCATTTATTTTCAAAAGTTAACAATGATGAAAACAATGATGAACACATTGATCCAACTGGAAGTTAACAATAAAGAACATATTTATACTATGATAATCCAAACTAAAACTCAACAACATGGGATCAATAGTTAGCTAGTACGATATCATCTCTTCTAAAAACACGTGTTTAGGTTGAATTCACTTCGAATTCATTGCACTTTTTTTTCTTTCTTTTTTGTCAATTGTAAGATGCATGTGTAATAATCATGTATTATCACTTTGATCCCATAAATGTTTTAACTATTATGTTTTCAGAATAGGTCTCATCAAACAATATGACAAAGAACTAATATTATATTTTCTATGGCAATAAATTTGTCATATCCAAAACAATATTAACGAATTATTATCGCCGTTTGTGAGTCAAAAAATTGGAACTGCAATGGCTTCCAATATGAAATTACATTTGGCTTCAGTTTTGTACATTTGTCAATCAGGTAAAAACTTTGAATGCTGTCGCCTTGGATACAGAGATGCTTATTTCGGTTGGCTTTAGAAAATTCTGGTCATCTCTAGTAACGTTTCAGAGATACAAGCAGATACAGCAATGTGCGCTCTTGGGGTAAAATTCAAGGCTCCATTGATCAAAATGAATGTTTTGCATGGGAAGACATAGGAGGATCAAAAACTTCGTATTCACCGTGCCTTCAAAACGAAAGATGCTCAAGAGCTCTGATAATAGCCACAGTATATAAATGGCTAGTGAAATGAGGTACTGATGATACGTATCTAGACATGGAAACATCTTAAATCCATCTTTTAGAAAAGATTTGGCAATTGTAATCTTGAGTCAACTTTAAAGTAATTTCATCATGAAAATAGACTTGATGTTTCAACATTTCAAGTAGATTTGACTTCTTAACAATGAACAGAAATTTTGATAATTTATTTGAACAAGAAGCCCAGGGGCCTTAGTAGTCACATGAGTTACGATAATTCTTGTAAGATGTCATAGTAATATATACAAAAATCTTGTTAAAAATGTAAGATAAAACTACATTGTACATGTAATGCTAATGTAAACTGTGCATAACATTAACTGCTGTCCCATACTAAGGCTTCTAAACATGTTTCGATTAAAAGAAATCACACTCAAAAATGTAAATTTCCTATATAATTCTTCCATCCATTGGACAGCATTTGATACATTCTATCATATTGGGATACTGAGATCTTTCAAATTTGAGTCAATTTGACCTTTTTTGCCAGTGTAAATGTGTACATATTGCCAAACTCATCTTATACTAATAATTCTTACCAAGTTTGAACTATTTCAAATAAGCAAATTATGCTTAAAAATGTAATTTTCCTAAATAAACTATAGTAAATTTTACCCCTTTCCCAGGTGGAAATGTGAGACCCTGGGGGTTAAGAAATTCACAATTTTGGTAAAGCATCTAAAGAGTTTTTCCATCCACAAGGAGCATATATAGGTATTGAGAAGATTTTTGCAGTTTCTATCAATTTGACCTTGGGGGTTGGGACCGTTTAATTTACAATTTTGGTACTTCTTTCGCCATCAGCGGCTTCTTCAAAATTTCATTGAATCTGTTGTGGAGATTTACAGAGAAAATGTGGAAAGTCAATGATGTACAACACCAGGCAAAAGGTCATTGCAATAGTTCACCATGAGACTTTGTCTCAGATGATCTAAGAAGTTTGAAAAGCCTTTCATCACAGTCACTCAATGTATCAATATTGAAGATGGTCATCTGAAACTTTCATAACTTCAATAACTCTGTGACCTTGAATTACTTTCAAAGAATATAAATTTTTATCATTCAAGCACATTCTAATTGTAATCATCACATACATTACCATTACTTTAAGAGAAGTAGACAATGGTGCTGTACAAATTGGGATTTCCCTACACATACATTACCATTACTTTAAGAGAAGTAGACAATGGTGCTGTACAAATTGGGATTTCCCTACACATACATTACCATTACTTTAAGAGAAGTAGACAATGGTGCTGTACAAATTGGGATTTCCCTACACATACATTACCATTACTTTAAGAGAAGTAGACAATGGTGCTGTACAAATTGGGATTTCCCTACACATACATTACCATTACTTTAAGAGAAGTAGACAATGGTGCTGTACAAATTGGGATTTCCCTACACATACATTACCATTACTTTAAGAGAAGTAGACAATGGTGCTGTACAAATTGGGATTTCCCTAATTAACATATATAAAGAGTTTCAGCATTATCTAATTTCCTTCTTTTAGCAGTCGGTTTGTTGGCAGTTGTTTTTCTTTTCTTCCGTTTCCTTCTTTTTTTACCTTTTTGATGAACTTTTGTTTTTGTCTGTACCCTGTTCTCAAAACGCCTCTTGGCATTGTCAAACTGATTTATAAAACCTTCTGGATTCTCCTGTACATTTATAGGAACAAATGTTTTTAGAGGGGAACTTGTAAGTTCTTCTATAGTCCAGTCTCCAGGTAGGTTGTTGGTTCCATAGGTGGACTGTTTCGAATGGCTCGTTTTATGTCCAGATTTCTGTGATTGACTGGTTCTAGATATTGGTTGGGATGGTTGGTCCCAATCTGATGAGGAAGAATCAGTGTAGCTGCTCTCAGTTTCCAAACCATACTCTCTAGTAATGACGTGTGTCTTGTTTTCTTTTCCAGGTTTCTTCCTGTAATGACAAATACTTCAAATAAACCAACGTCTTTTAAAACATCTCTTACACCTTATCTACTTGACAGCATCAGAAAAGAAACTACAATATTAAAAAAAAAAAAAAAAGTTGTGAGTGGGATAACTAATTCCTCTTAATCCACTGATGCTCCACACCAAGTTGGGACATAATTCAGGCATTCCTACAGAAGAAGAATAACTCTATTTCCCCTATTGGGTCTCAACCCTTCTAGCCTTGTGGACCCTGAGACCAAACATTTATACAAAGTTGTATTCCTTTCACCCAAGAATGCTTCGGACCAAATTTGGACATAACACAATCACTCCTACAGAAGAAGGATTTTAAATAACTTCTAGGCCCCACCTTTATACTCAGAGACCTACCACTTACACAGAATTAATCCCTTCACAAGATGCTTCTGACAAAATATGGTCAAAATTGAAAGTCTTTTATGATTACTCTGGCAAATTTTAGGAAAGAATTTACTGAACAAAGGATGGGTGCTCAATGGTCCTTCAGACCTGGTTTGTTAAAAATAAGAATTATTTTGTGTATTCAACTAAAATGTTTGAAGTAACAGCAATATCCATTGGAAAATAAGCTCAACAACAGATCTCATAAGGATCTTGGCGCAAACCATTGTTGGGTCTTTATCGGTACATTAAAAACTAAGATCTTTCCCCTTCTTTTCTATTCTTTCCTCAGTGCTTGCTGCTAACTTTATACATCAAAACTTCCTTTACAAAGTTCCATCTATGACTTCTCCAGAACAACAATAACAAATTATGACTATCAAAAGTCAAGATGGTCAGATGTCTGCCATCTTGTTTTCTGACAGATCTCAAAATGGAGTCTGCACAACTAGGTACTAACTTTTTCCTTTTCCATTTTCTTTTCATATCAGGCCAAAAATGGGACAATGCAAAAGATGGGACAAAGTGGAACATACATGCAAAATTTGAGAATTGTCCATCAAGTTCTTCTCAAGAAATAAAGTAAAATCTTTTTAAAGACGGTCCGCACCAGATCACAGACAAATGTGGATCTTCAGATGGTGAGTGGAAAAGAAAAAATAGCCTTCTGTATAGTACCTTACTGTCTAAACATGAACAAAGGCATGTTTAAAACAACACAAAGGAATTCAGAGTCCACTCATGTTACCAAATAAAATGTCAAGATGACAGCTAGAATGTTAGAGAATATACTTTTTGCTAATAAAACATTCTTGTCAAAATCAAGATATAAATGATTCAAGGATAGAAACTAATATTTTTATGTCATTTAAAAGTTAGTATAAGCATCATTTGATCAATTGCAGTGCAAATAATGAAGTGATGCCACTTAATTAACCAGCTATTTCTTCAGAGATCTATTTCTTTCAGATCTTGATGGAAACATTACCTGATTAAACTACCCAGTGTGCACAACTCTTCTTCAGTCTCTGTAATAAAATTAAACATAAAAAACATTTAAATTTCAAACAAACCACATCAATATTGCACGTTCAGCATATAAGTAATCTTCAGTCATTTGAAACTTTCCAGTAATGTTTTTCATATCAAGAATACCTGCATACTTTTGTTGAAGTTTTTAGCATAATCTTAAATGTGCATATAGCAGAGGAAATCAAAACAAGCTGTTTTTTGTGACCTGGACTAGAAAATACACTAAATGTTCCGGCTTCTGTTCATACATTGTGTCCTCACATCAACTATGAAAGATCCAAGATTGTCTTGGCACCTACCAAATGAGGTTAAATAACTACATTCATTGCTATTTTTCTAACACACAGTCCACTGTCCTAGTTTTATACTTCCTGTTAAAAACCATCATGGATGGAACAAACTTAGTTTCTTGCTCTCAATTACATCCACTAACAGGTTGAAATTGTGTAATACAACAACAACCAAATACAGTGGTAACTTCACATGCTTTAAACAGTAACACTGCCAGATCAATACAACTTCAAGCAAGCATCAAGTCAAATGAATATCTAACAAATCTCATCTAACATTTATGTAGGTTTTGGCATCAAACTTTTTATCTTGTGTGACAGAGAGATTCAGTCTACACTAGACCTGATGTGTACCCTTCAGTCTGGTGCTGCACTTGGTCCAGTCGTCCCAGTAATTTGCTTCCTTGTTCCTCTTTCATTCTTGACCTTGTTGACCTTTTCTCTGGAGTAACAGCAGAATTACTTGTTCCCAAGTATCCTCGGGCATCAGCCTCAGCCTGTCTTTGTTGTGCTTCCATTAAACAAATTTCGATGTGGTTGTCATATTCTTGTCCTGCTGGTAACTTTTCATCACACAGGTAACACGTCATCATCTTCCTGTTGGATAGTTAAGTTATCAATTTTGTAATGAACACACCCATGTTTGTTTTCAATCATTGCGTGATATTAACACAATCACTGATAGAATGAAGTGCAACTATCACTTACATATGACTTATACCCTTATATTTAAGGGTGAAGAAAAAAGACTTTTTCAAATGTTTAGAATAAAAAGGAATGACAACTTATTTTAGGCGACTGAGCACATTTTATTCTATAGGTTTTTGTGACTGAAAAATTTGCAATACAAACCTTATAACCTGCTCGGTTATCTCCCCTGTCAATTCTGCAACAAGTAAATCAGTATTCATAAAAATGAAAATGCACTAATGTTCTCTTTTTAAACAAGGTAATTTTAACCAATCATATGTAAACACTTAAGATACATTGTCAAGGTTAAATTTTGATGCATTTTTGAATATGAAATGATAATTTTGTAATTTTTCAATTTTTAGCCCCCTTCTCTATATCATTTCAAGTCTTCCTCTGTCTGAAGAAGGAGAGGAAAATTTGAAGCTCATCTGATGTTTCAATATGACTATAATATAAATCTAAAGAGTGAATTGAATAAGGCATAAAGACTTTAAAGTCGTTTCTCAAAATATGAATTTTTTAATTAAGTTTCTATTTGCAGGATGCAGATATCCATACTACTAATGTGCCTTTATTCCAAGTTTGATTGGATTAGCATTTGTATCTTATGAAAAACGGAGCATGAGAAAGTCATATAAATGCAAAACTTCAAAGTTCAGCTTCTCAATATCCTTAAATTTCAAGGTTGCTGGACTGTAAAATCTGGAAGATATGACTCACTATTGGCAACTGTCCGACGTTTCTGGGGTGAAGGGGAGTTTGCCTGCTGTGGACTCTGGCTGTTCTTGAAAAAATCCATCATTCCCCCTGCTAGCATTCCTGAAGGACTTGCATCAAAATCAGCGTCATCATACTCTGCACTATTGTGCTGAATAGCAGCACTATCAGCTGAAAAGTATAAGAATTGTGGAAATATAAATAACAATTACAAACTTATGCTGTCTTAGTTAACAATGTTTATATCTGGCTATAA
This sequence comes from Ylistrum balloti, assembly GCF_031769215.1. Classification (NCBI taxonomy): domain Eukaryota; kingdom Metazoa; phylum Mollusca; class Bivalvia; order Pectinida; family Pectinidae; genus Ylistrum; species Ylistrum balloti. Next base: position 54,594 of record NW_026782187.1, read on the forward strand.
AATTGTTCAAACTTACAATTGGTCACTTCGTTTCCTTCACATTCAGCTGCGTGAGCCTCTATTTGGTCCTGTGGGAAAGGCACATTACACAGCGGACATGGCACAAGGGATATCTGTATAACAATGACACTTATTAAGTTCCAACATTGCAAACAAAATATAACAATGAAGATAGAAATTATCATTTGTTTGTTCAAGTGAAGTCCTGACTGTTGACTTCACATCTAAGACATAGTTTTCACTATGGAGGCGACGTAATCAGTGATAACCTACATATCAATCAGGCAACCATACATTTCATTTGTTCAGTTTGACTTCGGGCTATTTTGACATACAGCCTTTTTGAATTATTGACAGGTAACTCTGTGAATGCCTGTAACATGCAATCTTGTTAAATTGTGTTGCCCAATGCAAAGACATAATGAAAATATCACAGTCAATGATATCAGTCTCCTGAGAAACACAAACAGTCCTCAGTAGTAATCAAACCACACACCCCAGATCTTCACCTGAGAAATATAAACCTGCCTCAGGTAGGTATCAAACCACACACCTCAGATCTTAACCTGAGAAATATAAATCTGCCTCAGGTAGGTATCAAACCACACACCTCAGATCTTCTCCTGAGAAATATAAATCTGCCTCAGGTAGGAATCAAACCACACACCTCAGATCTTCTCCTGAGAAATATAAACCTGCCTCAGGTAGGAATCAAACCACACACCTCAGATCTTAACCTGAGAAATATAAACCTGCCTCAGGTAGGAATCAAACCACACACCTAAGATCTTAACCTGAGAAATATAAACCTGTCCCAGGTAAGAATCAAACCACACACCTCAGATCTTAACCTGAGAAATATAAATCTGCCTCAGGTAGGAATCAAACCACACACCTCAGATCTTCACCAGAGAATCATAAACCTGTCCCAGGTAAGAATCAAACCACACACCTCAGATCTTAACCTGAGAAATATAAATCTGCCTCAGGTAGGAATCAAACCACACACCTCAGATCTTCACCAGAGAATCATAAACCTGTCCCAGGTAAGAATCAAACCACACACCTCAGATCTTAACCTGAGAAATATAAACCTGTCCCATGTAGGTATCAAACATCACACCTCAGATCTTAACCTGAGAAATATAAACCTGTCCCATGTAGGAATCAAACCACACACCTCAGATCTTAACCTGAGAAATATAAACCTGTCCCATGTAGGTATCAAACATCACACCTCAGATCTTAACCTGAGAAATATAAACCTGTCCCATGTAGATATCAAACATCACACCTCAGATCTTCACCTATGAAATATAAATCTGCCTCAGGTAGGAATCAAACCACACACCAAAGACTTTCACCTGGTATTACATCTTCTGATTGAACTATCATGTAACTGTCATTGTTTTGATTAAGTTGTGTATTTTATAAAAGTAAAAAGCATGTCATCTAAACATCAAGTGAAAACTGACTTTTTTAAAAGATTATTCTAATTTCTTGTAACACAATCTGTAAAATATTTAAGTGTTACAAAAATGTTACCCTTCACCCTGGTCATTTGTTTGATGAAGGTGAACGTGTAGTCATTGAAACATCACACTTACATCTTTTACTGGTTGTGTTATAAGATAAAGTGATCGTGTAGTCATTAAAACATCACATTTAAATCTTTTACTGGTTTTGATAAAAGAACTTCTGTTTTATTGACGTTGCTCTCCTGATGAAAAAATTCTGTTCATCACACATGTCAACTGCATTCATTAACAATATATACATATTTTGTGACATCACATGCAAGTTTCATAAAGCAATAAATGAGAATTGAGTTTTGTAAACATGAAACCTTACATAGCTCAGTCTATTTAACATCATTTAATCTTACCAGTTCTTCTTTCCTTTTTTTCTGTACATTCTTCTCCTCTTTCTGAGTCCTTTTCCTCCTCCTAATAGCTTCTATATTAATCGATGTTTGTTGTGGAGGCTCCCACATGGAGAATGCAGGAGCAATGTTCTCTAAATCTGTAACCTCAGATAAATCTTTGAAGGAAACTTCTTTATCACATTCATCAGAAAGAAATCTCCCTATTTTCAAGTTCTTTGAGCCTCGTCCCTTTTTGAAGTTTGGTGACTGACTTTCCATTTTTTCTGTTTGGTCTCCACCTTCAGGAGAGTCTGTTGGAGTTACCATATCATCAACAAGGGTTGGCTCCTCCCGTAAAATTGGTAGTTCCTCCTTGGATTTTTCACTGACAGAAGGAGAGCTTTGCCCAGTATATTCCTGCGTCTCCGCAGAATCATTAGATTTATCAGAATGACTGTCAATACTACTTCCTTTTGTAAGCTTGCTGAACTCCTTTTGACTCTGGCCAGATGGCATTTGCTTCCTTTTCTTTGGCTTCACCACACTTTCTGCCTCCTCTTCAATACTGTATATGTTATCCTTTTGGGTTGTTTTTGAAACTGGCTTTCTTGTTTTTGCTCTCTCCCGCTGTAGACAGACCTGAGTAGAATAGAGTTCTCCCTGGGCATTGATCATGGCTGCAGACTGCTGACTGAGACTGTCCATGGATGATTCAGACTGAAAGTCAGGAGGACTGGGTAACCTTATCCTTCTCAATGGTGAAGGAACTCTTTGTTGTACAGTCTTTCCTGAATGTTTTGCATCATCATTTTCATCATCTGATCGGGCACTTTCTACAGAGAACCCACTATCAGATCTCTCTAACAATTTCCTTTGAAGCTTTGCATGTCTATTTCTTGTCTTTCGGTAGTTCCCGCCACTTCTTTTCAGAGAAAGAAATTCTTCGCCACTATTGTCATCCGATAAGCTGTATATATCTGAAAGCTCTTTGTTTTTCACAGCCTTAGGATTTGTGGGGATGTCTGTGTATATTGTCCTGCGCACAGGCCTGACTTGACCGGTAACAGGTAAAGTTGCTTTTCTACCACTAAAACCAGTGTCTGGTTTATCAGTCATTTGCTCGCCATCAGATTTATCTCCTCTTTTTATGCGTGGCTGATTTTTTCGTTTCTCAACAGACAGACAGACATCCACATCAGACCTAACCATACTGTCTGGATCCTCTATTTTTGGTTCATGTCTTTGATGATTCGGAGCAACTGGGTATGTGTTATCTAATACATCAGCCTCATCTACAATCTTTTCCACATGGTCACCAAAAGGTTGCGTTTCTGTGTCATGCAAAGACTTTTCTTTGTCCTCACTGTGCTTTGGAACATAGTTTGGGTCCTCCTTTATTTTGGAATGACTGCCTTTAAGCTTCACAAGTTTCTTTGGCATGGTTATTTTTGGCTTGTACGGTACAAACTCATCTTCCTCTGAACTCTCCTCCTTATACAGATTTCTGAAAATTAATAGAAAAGGTATTTTTGTCTTAATTACTACTAGAAACAGAACCTAAATCAGTTTAGATTCCAACATTTTAGATGCTTAGAAATATTTCCATATTGATATATATAGAATAATTATCACAAGAATTGTTTACATTAATATGTTAATATTCTGGTGATATCACCACCTCATCATATTGGGCTAAATCCCCTACCACTTCTATAAATCTTCTCATTTTCATTTATTTTTCAAAAGATCTAAAATTAATCTAGATCCTTTTCCTGGTGGTTAAATGCTAACTTCCACCACCTAATTGTCTTGTTATCGGTGAAACAATACCTATAAATTAATATGTATCAATCTTTAGCAGAGGTGTAATTGAGTAAAGGTTCTTAAATGTTTAAATCATAATGTCATAATCTTCATTCTATCATATGTGACGTCACCAAGGGAAGTGATAATGAATTACTAATTTAGAATTTATTTTCATTTAAATATATGTTGTTTTCACAAATATCTTCAAAATTTTTTAATGTCATTAGATAAACAGAACGTAAAATTATATTTCTAACATCTGTAGGTCATGAAACTTGACAGAGGCTTGGTTAAATGAAAAATTTGGAAGACTTGTCATAAACCTTATATGAAATGGATAATTGTGCAACAATCACTGAATATTAGGTATGCCTATGAACATGTATTTCATGACAATGGGCAGAATTTGTAATGAATTGATACACACTGTCTTGTTCGGCTGACTGGAGCAAAGTCTAGTGTCTTTTCCATATGGCGGCCACACTTCACTGGATCACCCCAGGCTATCATTTCAGCGGCCATGGTCTGAACCTCCGTCAGTTTACGGCTGTAGATTTCCATCAACTGGAGGATAACCTTGGTGTAGGACTGTACACTCCCAGCATCAGGAGCATAAAATGGATATCTAGGTGTCACCTGTCATGTAGTCATTTCATTCCAATGAGCACAATTTTCCAACAAAGGCTTATCTAATATCCAAAAGGATGGTTTGTTTTACTTTTCTTTTTTTCTTAAACATAATGCGTGTATCAGCCATATTTTATTGGGTTTTTTAAGCATTGGGATCTTCAGATTAAACTTAGTTTTGTTATCTCTGTGAGGAAAAAATTCAGTTTGTGATCTTTTACAGTCAATTGTATACTTCCTCAAATTGAAGAAAAGCTATACATACCTTCCTTGCTTTTCTACAAGAGATAAGAATGACTAAACAATGAAAACTTTGCTTGAAGTCAAATAGGATTAAAAGTTTTATAAATGGAATTGAAGCCCATATTTCTCATCTGATAAAAATCTATTGATGAAAGGATTCCCTAAAACATTACTGGTATACAGAATATTTTTTGTTCTACAACAACTATTTTTCCCTTCAAATATAATTGATTCCATTTTTCCTTCTTAAGTTATATTCCAGTAAAACATCTACTTAACCCTGTGGCTACACAAATTACTTTTTTTTTTCAGGACTCTTTCACGCATATTACTTGTAATGATCAAATGAATTCAATGGTGAACTCCTTATCAAAACCTTGAGTTCTGAGGTGGGATAAATGTTCTACAGCCAATATGGTAATTACATTGTTTTTCTTCACAGGACATCGTATCTATACCTTACCTGTAATGTCTTCTAAGGGTCGGCACATCATAAAAGTTGGTTTCTCGTGAAGGTGACGAATCCTATTGAAAACAAACATAATGTTAATTGGGTGTACAACAAGACTGACCACTATTATCAATTTCCAGTTCTCTGTCATGGTCTGATATTCAATGCTTTCTGTAAATTTAGCCAAGTTCTTTCGCTAAAAGCCATACCAGGATAAATTAAAGCCGTAAACTTGAATGTTTAGAATATATTTAACAGACATGAATATACTGCCCCCCCCACCCTCCCCCCAACCATATGAAAACCAGAATCTGATCAGGTATCAAAGGTGATATTGTAATACTATGGGGTAAATACAAACCAAATCCGTTAAGTTTTCAAGACATCTACATCCCATAAAATGGCAGGGTATAAACAAAATATCAATACCTCTCTGGTAACGTCTGGTTCACCAGTAGAATCACCTTTTCCATCCTTGTCAGACTTGTGTGAAAACTTGTTTTGTACGATATGAGCCATCTCTACCATCTTGTTCTTCAATGTTTTAAAGATTTTTTTTTCAGATGGAGCGGTAGCCTCAGAGCTTCTGTCATTGTGCGACACATTTGAATTTTTACTTTTGGTAGAACTATTTTTCCTTCTGTAAGGTGCTGCATCACCTGCACCGTGAATTTGCTGAAATATTCTTGGAGGTGGAGTATGTCCTGCTAATCGATGCTGAACATTGTCATCTTCATGAGGTGGTGTTGTTTGACTGTCCGGAACTGATGCTGCCTAAACAACAACCAAAATATATCAATCTTTTCATGTGTCAACACATAATACAATATTTAACTAAGACTTATCCAACATAAAGCTATCTACTTACTTTATTTTCTTTCTTTTTTTTTTTTTTTTTTTTACATTTTTGTAGTATGAACAACAAGGTATTGTCTTTGTCTATGACAACTCCCAATCCTCTCCACTCTCTATTTCTTCAAGAAAATGAATAATAAAAGTATTAGTTTAAAACTTATTTTCTATTAAGTTTGTGCATTGTCTACAAATAAAGTGTGATATAGTAGATATGTTAGAGGTTATCAAACATGTTTCCAGATTCAACAAGCTTAGCACTATTGTATGTTAAAGGTATACTATGAAATGAAAGCTTGTATTAAAGTCAGTCTATACATTTTTTTTATTAAATGCTAAACATATTCTTCATTAAAGTCATATATAAAAGGCAGAGAGAAAAAAAAAGAAGTGCAATATAATTCTGAACTTTTGATATTGATATGAACAAAATCAACACTTTCATTTTCTCCTAAAATTTGTAAACCAAGTGAAATATTTGAAGACGGTGAAACTTCCCTGAACCGACCCTTCTCAAAACCTATCACCTCTAGAAACTAAATAAAATGGCCTTGTACAGAATGATGTCCTCTTAACTCCAAATACTGAAGTTATTTTGTGTCAATTATGATTGAAATATACCGAAAATCACAGCATTACCTAAACAATCAAGACCCAAGTTCTGACCAGCGACCATGAAATCAACACCTGAAGTGACAGTTTTAAGCTTTGCCCCCGAAGTGTATACCTGTCATGAGCAGGCTTTGTACACAGAATTCTGTAGAACAATCCTACTTCCATCAATCATACATGAATGAATAAGTCATGCAGCACTCGTTGCTTCCCACACATGGATTGTACAAATCAAGTCACTGAAGCATGAAATGTAGGTTAAATTAAGAATATGCTGCTTGCATTCTGTAGTACCCCAAATATGCATCACTTATCCAAATAAAAGCCCTCCAGCACCTTATGTTTCCCCGATAGAGACTGCCAAATTCCTCTTACCCTGACACACTGTGTCAATCTAAATATCCCCATCGAATAGTGGATAATGAAGCAACAAATCTGATTAAAAATCTGATTACTTGGACATTAGATTGTTGATAATTAAAGTAGTCCATTTCCTGTGTTGTTTCATCTTTCTCCTCTGGTGTACTGACCACTCGGACAGCCTTCAATTCTTCTGAAGACTGCAAAACAAGTATCAATACAAACATAAGGACTAACAAAGCAATTATCATTTTCTTATTGTAAAGCAAATAAATCAGTCAAAATTTTCCAAACTTTGTGTTCTATACTGATGAAACAATCTTTTTTCTTCTTCTTTATGGCTTTGTTTTTTCAATCTGTCAAGAACAGGCCTTTGAATGGACTGTGATATGTAAATACCAATCCAATATCACTCCAAAAGTCAAATGAGCACAACTAGGGACCAACCAGAACCCACATATGAAATTTGAGAAAGATTGACCCAATTACCTCCATCCCCAAAACATCAGAAGAATCTGGAGGCTGTGTGTCATCATCCTCCGTGGTGAGGGATGATACCATCTTCGGAGAAAATTTTCTTTTCTCCATCATTTCTTCTTCATCTGGTGATATATTCTACAATATATTTTATTATTTATGAGTCTTCCTTCAGTTTCCATCAAACATACATTTAACACTTTTTTTTTTATTTCTTAGAACATTTATTTTTATAAGAAACACTTCTAGATCTGCCAGAATATAGCATTCAAAACATAACTGGGCAATCATCTTTCACTCTACCATTATATACACACTTTCTTTACATTTTCGTATGGTTTGTTTTTTGTTTGATTTCCAACTGTTAAATAATCCTTTCTGTTATAAACCCCACTCAACAGCGACGCATTTTGCATTTTGCTACAGTAAAATATTTGTAGGATCCAGCTATAGGTTAGGTTCTGAAATTCTGGGCCTACACTCTTTACCAATGACAGCCATAGTATAAACACTAACCGGTACATCTTCATTGATGACTATGTGTGAATACTGCTCCATCTTTCTCTGCTTCTTGGGTCTTTCATCAGCAACACTTTTTGCCTGAAATAAAGACTGAATAATTATCTTGTGGAATTAGTATTTCATGCAAGTATAAAAACCTATTTATCATGTAAATCTTTTGGTTATAATCACCAAGAGTTCAAAGGCCTCCTATGCCTTCATGATGTAACAAGCTTTATTTTAATTTGCTCTACTAGGAGAAATAGAATTTACCCTGCATTGCTTTTCATCTGCAACCAAGATCAAGGGGAACTTGACCTCTAAAAAAGCATCTGTTAAGATCAAATTAAAAAAAAGCAGTTAACAAAGTGTTGTAATTTCAATATGTGACAGATGCCAATAACAGTGAAGACTGCCAGCAAAATGAACAATTATCAACACTTCTACTATGGGGAAACTAGTCAATAGAAAACTTCCAATTATAAAACACCATACACTTTTACTTACAAAGCTGAGATAACATCCTATTGGCTACTTTCTAGTAACCATGGTTACATGTTTATGTGAATCATTAGTAACAATAACTGACATTTTGTCAGAATAGGCAATAAATGAAACTAGAAAATGTCTGTAAGACATGAATGCCCCCGCCCCCCCCATGTGAAATAATAGAAATAATAGTTGTTAGGTGGTATATACTGATTTGGCAGGGGCATAAAAACCACTGCAATCTTAAAATGTTATCAATTTATAGCTTGAAAAAATTACAAAACTAGAAAATGTCTGTAAGACATGAATGCCCCCGCCCCCCCATGTGAAATAATAGTGAAAGGTCCGAAAGAGATGATTTTGTTAATTTGTATGCAACTATGTACAACTTAAGTTTCATACTTAAATTGACAAGTTGATTTAACGTACATGAATTTGGAATTTTGTTCTCTGGAAAAAATGAGAGAGTATATTAGTTCCTTAAGCCTTAAAACCAAATTATGTAGAAATAAGATGATGTTCCTCTTTTTGAGTTATCTCCCCCTGGTGGCCATCTTTTTTTAGAATGCCGAGAAATTCAACACTGCATGAGGTCTTTCCATACTTGATATTTGTATGAAGTTTCATGAAAATTGCCTTCCGAATGAAGTTGTTAGGTGGTATATACTGATTTGGGACGCGACGGGACAGGATGCGACGGACATGGGCAACGCTATATGCCCCCGGCCATAAATGGCGGGGGCATAAAAAGTGATCAGGGGTTCACATAGAGCTATAACCCATCCCCTTCTTTTTCCTTTTGATACAAATATTTTGAAGGGTATGTAGACAATAAGGCATTTAACAAGCCCACCAACGCATAGTTGTATCTACAATATCACAGTTGTCATCAAAATGACAATATCCGGTATGCAAAAGAGTTAAGAGTCAGGAAGTTATGCAGCAACATTTGAGATTTTGAAAGAGAATGTCAGGATTTACTCTAAAGATTTAAAAACAAATCATATCTATGGCAATTAGAATAGTAGAGATGCAACATATCGGAGAGTTAAGTCTCGTCATATTTTGAACCACATATTATGTACTTTAGGGTCTGAAATTACATGTTATTCTGCCCGATGAGCCTGATATGGGTGGAACTGGTCAGTAGTAATACTGTTTATTGACCAACCAATGTTGAAGCTGGTATATGCTGTGTTAACTAATGTTGAAGCTGGTATATGCAGTGTTAACTCCCTACTTCTCATTTATAATTATCACTCAAATTTATATTCTTTTTATCAGCATCAACGTTGCTCAACTTTTGATACAATATAATTACTATATATACTTACTCTCATTTAAGTAGGAGGTAAGTTATCTCATTAATTATATGATAGAACTGTCTACTGTCGATGCCATTAAAAAATATGAAAACAACTACCACACTAACAAAATATTGGCCATGTTTTGAGAGATCTCAAAATGTAGTTTGTTCTTACCTGTGTATTTGACCGTTTACAACTTCCTTTCTTGACTTGATGTTTCTCCACCACTACATTTTTTATGGGTAAAGCCTGCTTCATGTCCTTTGGGAACATCAATTCCTTGTCAGCATCTTCATCATTGCTGTCTTTTGTATAACCTTGATTGTTTCGACTGTTCTTGACTTTATTCTGGGAAAATACTGTCACAATCTTGGTCCTTTGCGCTTTGTTCTTTGATTTACCATCGTTACCCTCATCATTAAGGGGCGATTGATGTACTGTTGACTGCTCAACTTTGATCAATGGCTGTGGAGTCTCATTGATGGAATCAACATCAGATACAGCAGTAGGATGGTCTCTTCTGTAAATGTAAGTTTATTCTTTCAACAGGTACACATTTTCTATCAATATTACTTGATAGAATAATATCAAAACACCCTTTGGGTATGTATTTGCACGCCTGGCAAAATTGATGCTTCTTAAACAGGGAATGTTACAGACTACATTTGGGCAAAATTCAATCATTTCTACAGGAGGAATCAGATTATAAACTTTCCCCTTTAGCACCACGCCCCTCAAGCCCCTAGGTGCTGAGACCCACCATATATACAAAATTGTTCCCCCTTCCACCAAAGATGCTTCTGACCAAATTTGGTCAAAATCCAGTAGTCAGGCCAGGTGACCTAAAAATTAGCATTTTCTATTGATCGCCAAAACTAATGTGTTTAACACTTGTTCAACTTTACTACCATTTGGAATTTGCCTTTAACTCTTAACCCTGTATACAAAATACTGTTTACCTATACTTTTTGGTTACCTAATGTTCGAAATCCCAGTGAAACATTGTTTGCTTTCATTTATCAAAAGGTTTAGTCAATTTTTTTCATTCTATACCACAGGTATTTTTAAATGCCTTTTTTAAAATACCCAAGCTTTTCATTTTTAGACAATACTGTACAAAGGCCCATAGGACCTGTATTGTTCACCTGGCTTTGTTTGGCTGGAATTACTACATAGGGCCCCTCCCATCAGTCCTATGGAGATCAGCCAAGCAATTCATGCTTCATACCAAATTTAGAAAGAATCCTGAAAAATTCCAACAAGAGTTTTTTTCAATGAATTTGCCCTATTTCCCCCTTGAACAGGCCCTGCCCATCCCAATTTAGTACAGGAAGTATTATGACCAAATTTAGGCAAACTTCAATCATTCCTACAGGGACCCATAATTTACACAAAAACTAACTTTCCTTCACCCAATAATGCTTCAGATCAAATCTGGGCAAAATCCAATGAATCCTTCAGGAGGCTATGGGCTTTTTAAAGAATTTGCTCTATCTTCCCTATTGGAGCCTGCCCTACAACCCCAGTGGGGCAAAGAACAGTCATTAATACAAAATTTACTCTTCTTCCAAATTTGGTCAAAATCTGCCCAGTTGTTCATGACTAGTAGAGATATGTATAAAAAGGTGACAGACAGACAGATGGATGATGTATGCCGCAGTAAGACATAAGCTCACTGGTCCTTTGGACTGGGTGAGGTAAAAAGTATCAAAAGTTACTTGATATTTATTGGTTTTTCAAAACAAACAAGAGGCCCATAAGGCCTGTATCACTTACTTGATTTAGTTTGCTAAATTGATGAATCTAAAGTGAAGGAAAAGTGATTTAAAACACTTGTATCCATTTCCCTGAAATAGCTTACTCCTCCTCCAAAAGGGGGTTAGATGCATAGTTTGTACAAAACTACATTGCATCCTAACCAATAAAAGAGAAGACAGTTTTGGTTTCGATGATGGAGAAAATACAGCTGTTTATGTAGAGTTCTTGGGTGTAACAGGACATCAAAGCTTTTCATTTGGGAATATATTTCTTCAAGTGATAACTACTGTGACCGTGCAGATTAATAAAAATACTAGATTGCCATTGCAGACTTAGAAACCATAATTTTAAATACATTTATTGGATGTATGTGTACATAATCAAACTGCAAGTTTTATTCATTTCATGGTGTATATATACGCTCTATATATGGCGCTGTACATGTAAAGTTATGCTTCAGTGACTTTGCTATGGCCTTCACCTTTTCATAACCCAGCTCAGTGCTATCGATGTTATATCAATGTACAATGTTCATGAGTATGTATTTATTCAGTATTATTTTAAAATATTACTTTAGGTATCAATTTCACTAAATTTCACTAAGTTATGTGTTTCATACTTATAACTGTTTATTTGAATAAAAGATATTGTTAGTGTATAAAAATATAAACTGTGTTTATCTATTTATGACTGATGTATAACTGTCACATCATGCTATAAGGCATGTATCCGGTAAACTGTCGATGAAAATAGGGTCAATCTTCATTGCAGAATGTCCCTGCTCATAGAAACACTGCTCAGTTGAACAATCAGAAAAGTTGAATGTTTCATATGGTTTTGACTTGGACTTATTTGTGTTTTACTGAGTTGAGGGAAATCCTTTTTAATACTACACAGCAAGAGTTATGTCCCTTGAACCACCCACCATTTGTAATTTGTGTAAGCACCTACTTACTACCATGACACCAAAATATTTTTTCTATCAAAATCACCATTCCCACCCCCCAATCATCTATAGAACCAATTTTAATTTCTTACATGTAATCAACAGATTAATATCAAGGCAACTGTCCCCCTCCCCCAGCCTTTTTTTTTTTTTTTTAAACTTTTTACCCTTTTTATAAACAAATTCAGATGTGAAACACAATGTAAGCTTATTAAAATTTGATACAATTGTTGACTGACCTGTTAAAAGGGTGTTCATTCTGACTTGAGGAATTCAATGTATCACCAGTAACATCTGTCACAACTTTTTTGGTTGGTGTAGCCTCATCCTTAGACATCATTATAACTTTCTACAACATTATAGAAATACTCATTACATACAAGCAGAATGCCTGGGGTAAAAGGATACTTCACACTACTATCACTTTGGTGCAATTTAATAGCATATGGACTTTTCATCAGTCAATCAGAACTAATGTCACTACATTGAAACAATGATCCTCACTGACAAAGCCAATTCTTATATTCAAATGCATGTCACTAATGAAATTCAGCACTGAACAATTTAAACCACACAAACAATTACTTTAAAATTTCTTTAAAAAAATACAACTCACCACAAATTCTTTTTTCTCTTGCTTACTCATACCAGCGGTGTCAAATCCAGCATCTTAAATATTAACCATGAAAAATGTTTTTTTAGAGACCTAATCATCTACCTAAGTATTCAGTAACATATTTACAAGTTGATTGTTTCATTTCTTCATTCTCCCTGCCAGATAACACGACTTAAGGGTTTTGACGATTTCAATGTTTACTGATAAGTGTTACACTGGTCATCAAAAAAGTGATACCATGGTCAAGCACCATTCAAATATGTCCTTACAGCTAGCAGTGAAAAGTACTCACTATGCATGTTATCACAAAGATGGGATCATTTTGCTCTGCAAATCAACGATATCAGAGGGAAAAACAGAAGCATTTGTGTTGTGTCAATGTTCTGAACTGTTGTTTACATACTAGACATGGTTAGTCACAGCAACATTTTAACCAGATGGGTCTTCCCCAGGTACTGTTTCCTAAAACAGTAAGACCCCCTCTTGCATCCTTACATTCCAGCCAACAAGAGTGATGAATATCAGTTGAAATAAATTGTTTCGCAATTGTTGTAAAATAAACAAAATTTATATATCATACATTGACATCAAATGTAGAATGTGACTGGTCAGTGATTTAAATTTCACACTCGTTAATTAATACCTGGGTAGTTAATTTCTACACAAACTTAACACTAGACATTGTTTTACTTAAACCTGATTCTGATTTTTACTTTTAGAATACCATTAATTGGATTTTGTTAATTGTGCCACGTTAAACATTTTCTATTTAGCTTTTTGTTGAGCTTTATATGTACTCATATCTATGTATGGCAACACAAATACATATTTTACACTCTTTATTGCACCTCAGTTTCCCATTAATTGGACCTTTTATATCTAATGCTTCTGTTCATTTCATGATCATCATCAACTTTCATCATATTACTACTTAATAGAATTAATAAGATGTAAAATTCACTTTGAACATTGATTGAACTTTGTAGACTTTTAATTATTTAATTAATTGTGCTCTGTTTAAAGTTTTCCATTTGGCATTTACTGTCAAAATCAAACCTGGAATATAGTTCTCTCAAGCAGATATGTTTTGTACTTCATCAATAATCACAGATTTAAGATATATGATAGCTTTATCAGTATTGTCTTACATTCATATTTCAAGGCAGAAGTGTAGAGAAAAGCTAGAGTAAGTTAACTTCTTAGTAAGTTCCTACTGTTTCTTTAAACAAAAATAATTTGAGATTCTTATAAGTCCAGGGTAAAACCTTAAAATTAGTTTGACTTGGAGAAGAATAAACAATGAAAATAACATATTTGCAGCACTTGCCAAACTTTAACAAGAGTGCCGTGGACACAAAATAGTCCTCCACAAAATATAAAGATCAAGATTGGTCCTTTTAATTATCTCTTTTAACATGTCTGTATCATAAATCTTACAAAAATCAATGAACCGTAAAATCGCCCCTTCATGCACATCAAACCGTTGTATTAGCGACATTGAGCAAGTTTAGGAGGAGTTGCGTTCACAAAGCTCCACTAAGAGCAAGCTACAGATACAAAGTTGAAAATGGCATGAATCTTACAAAAATCAAAGAACCGAAAAATCGCCCCTTCATGGACATCTACCCATCGTAGAAGTGACAAAGAGCAAGTTTCATGAAAATCTGATGATTAGTTTAGGCGGAGTTGCGTTCACAAAAAATAGACGTACGGACGGACAGAATGAGAAGATGACGCCAATATACAAATGCCTCCGGCGGCGTATAAAAATCTTTACAGGACATTCAGTCAGGTGAACTGGGAAAGTTGGCAGAGGAAATTTTTTATCTGAACAAATCTTTCTGCACTATTTCATATGCCATGTTAAGGCATTGTCTGATACTGGTCCTTGTAATTTAGCTTCAAGCTTTTCTAACCAAAAAGATAATGAATTGAAGGAATTAGAAAAGACATAATGAGGTAAAACGAAGGCTTCAAAAAATGCAGTTTAAATATTTTATTTTCTGTCACATGTAATAGGTTTTTTAACAAAAGAAATCTTCTTTAAAAGCTGAAATAAAACAATATAAATTGTGTTAACTGAACCGATCATAATCTGCTTTTGTTATTCTACCAATCAATTTCATATCACAGACATACCTCGAAGAATCTGGTCATGGCGGTCTTCAGCAGTCATAGCTGGCTTTTTGACACATCTTTTCTTCATTCTCCGGTCTCGAGATGTCAATGTAGGCACATAATCTGGTCCATCATGGTCAGCTGGATTCACATAGATCACCTACAATTTCACAAATGTTAGAGACATTGAATAATTTTGAATCTATCCTATATCTACTCCAGGTTTCCTTTGATAGCAGCATTTTCAATAACCAGCACCAGTAATATTTCATTTGAAACTCTGCAATACAGCTGCAAACAGCATTGCATTTGTGCACTCACTTTATTTGTAATTTAATAGAACCGTCTTAAACTTTGAAATGAATTGCTCTCCTTCTTTTAAACTGAAAACCTCTTAAGGGTGTATAAATTCTTGTTTCAAGTATTAGCTAAAATGCCACTTAATTTTATACAGTTATATTTTCCATAACAAACTGATAAACCTTTTGAACTCTCACAGTACAGAAATAAAAATCCACCACACTGCCAACCTAGAACGTTTCTATAATGGTAAGTCCGTTTTTCATTTCTTGTTACTGATTTCAGTGAAATAACTACAATACTACTCAAGAGCATAGCCAGGTATTATCAAGCCTATTGCACCCTGGGATTGACAGGTCATTGAGTGATGGTTCAAAGTCTAGAATGGCCACCATGCTTGTATGATATGAATGGCTTTGATGCAAAAAATATTATGGGATTATATGAACTTTGTCAGCATGCAAGGGCTTTTGTTAATATCTAACAGTACAGACACCAATTGAGAGATTGTGCATTATCAATCTTTTAAGGTTGCAAATGAGTCCAATAATCTGGCGTTGCTAATATGGGGATCAAATTTTAAAAATTGACAAATTGACCTGAAAAATACAGTATTCAATAAGAGATTACTGGAAATGAAAACCATAAGAACATCTCCTTATCGTAAACCAAGCATTTACATAAAAAAATGTCTTTCAACTTGCATCTTTCATTATCAAATAATGTATTTTCCCTTAGGTAGTTTAGTTTGATGTATCTATGAATGGGATCTTTTTTTTAACTAAAGTGAGAAAAAAATTCAAAATAGCATTTAATGACATTTAAGGATTAAAGTTTACAAGTATCACAGTGACATAACTAAATTTTTTTCATATTTCATGTAACTGAGGTCATTATTTATTTAAACGTCTCTGTATGGATTTGAACTGGAGAACTCTGGCTTACTGGTCTTATACTCACCTGATCAAGCTGAAGAAGATCTCTCTAGTCAAGCTGTTTATGTATTATGACTAATATTTACCATAGTTATATGTCTATACTCACGTCATTGGAGTCAGAATCAGTGTCACCTTCTGGCGGTATTCTGTCTTTTAACTTTTTATGTTCCATGTCTTCTTTATCCATATCCTCTTTACAGGAAAACTGTCACTCTACAAAAGTATTGAAACAAAACACATCACACACAAATTTAAGGAGGTCCGCTTTGACGGTCATATTACAAATTATAATTGGTCGGCATAATCTGTTTTACATTTACTTGTCAGAAGTTTACTTCCAAACCTTTCATCCTACTTGTTTTTTCAATAGATTTAATAGGATTAATAATGGACACAGGCTTAGAGCCTCAATGTCCATATCGTACATAAACATTTATAATCAATTACAATTATACTTATTTTGGTGTCTATGGTTTAATAATTTATGGAAAGTAGTCCGAAGTGCTCCATCTACCTGCGATTTAAACTGTTAAGGCAAAAATAGAATTCCGGATAGGAAGAGCTATTCGGACTACTACTGTCCAGGTGGTTCCTCTATCACACTAGATTTCTTTCACATATCGACACCCGATCTCGTGATTACATTACCTTGATCAGCTGAGGGAGACACAATTCGTAAACTGTCATTATAGATATCCCCATGCCCAATGGCTAATCTTTACTAAAGGGATGGGTAACAACTGCACTAATTCCTATAAGAACAACTGCTTTTACCAGAAAATAAAAGAATGACACGGTGGTGGGTGGATAGTTAAGGGTGGGTGGGTGGGGGGGGGGGTTAGCCACATTTTCGTGTTTAACAATTTTCTTTTGATCATGGACCTAAAAAGAGAAAAGAACAAGACAATGCATACAATGCCAGTCAAACAAATTGAGATCATACAAAGTCAGTGACATTTTCTGGTAGGCATCAAACAACTGCTGGGAGCGAACACTCCGAGAGTATACAGAGTCTCCACTTCACATAGGCCTACATCGAGAAAATTATAAAAATGGCGCGAGTTTCGGGGTATGATGGGAAATTGGTTACGCCTTAGAAATTATTTTCAATATATTGATATTTTGTATTTCGAATATATATTAATCTAAGTTAGCATTAGAAATATGTAGATATGTAAGAATTTAGCAAATTTATTTTTGTTTTCTTTTTAACGCCCCCTCATTAGCATATTTCCAAGATGGACGACAAGGAGATGCCAAACTGAAGATCGGTGAACTTCGAACTCGACTCGAGGGAAGTTATGGCTCTCGAGAATAAAAAGAGTTTGTATATTTCACACTTGTGTTAAGTTCACGTGGCTTGATATGTTGTTATATGTTACATAGCCATGTCGTTATCGGAACCTTCTCAATTGACCTCAGTATTCGGATATTTTTCAATACACACAACTGTCAAAGCAGCTATGAATGTGACTGTGCTTTGTTTGTGTGTACAAAATGGGCAAACTTGATTTGCTTCTTTTAGTACGGAAAAATGAGAAGATGATATTAGGCATGTGTGAAGATCTGCCTTCTGCTTCATATTCCGGTGTACTCTCAACTGAATCGAAAGATACCATGAGGTTTGTTGATAGCGAAAACAATGTTGATGTTGACATTCTGAAATCTCGTATTAAAGAGACTACACACAATTGCTTTAGCAGCACCAATGGTGCAAATGGCAGTGAAAGACTTTTATCAGACGACAGCAATTCAAAGGAATGCGACTTAAGTTGTAGTTCAGAAGAGGGATGCAATGGATCTGATGAACCTGATTGCAAACGGTCAAATAGTTCTTCATCAGTATCAGATGAGAAAATATCTCTCTCAAATGACAGTTATCAGTCTTACTGTGAGTCCGGGTTAGATCCTGGTGTGAGATTGAAATCTGGACTTCTTATATCACCAATTACTCTCACTCAAGATGTTCCACTGGACATTAATGAAGGGTCTAATAATCGTTTGTCTACTGTTCTGCAAAACATTCAGTTGCCACTTGTGTACATTCCTACCACTCGTCAACTAGTCACCAACAAGAAGGGGACTGAGAATAGTCAAGGAGCCTCTAGTTCAGTTGATGTACCTGAGGAAGCGGCTGCATGCAATGCAGGTGCATTATCTGAACATGACAGTAACCAGAGCACATCAACTGAAACTATACTCAATATTGATGATATTGACCAAAACTCAGAGATATTAAAGCAAACCAATTTAGACACTGGAAGTTTAGGTGAAACTGATTCTTTGTTGAGATTAAAGGAACCAGACCAGCTTACATGTAGCAGTTTGGATCTGGATTCTGGGATTCACAGGGTACATACTGGAGATTCTCTCCTGCGGACATTCAATGATGCCTCTAGCCTCTCTAGTCTTAGCACTTGTACAGACTTTTCTGTGTCCGCAGCCTCCATAGATGATGGTGAAGGGACAGGACTTTGTATAGATACTGGTGATGGAGGATTTATGGAAATCAATCTTCATTCTAGAAATTCTTTTGAACGATGTAAAAATGGCTCTCAAGACAGTGGAATTGATGATAGAGGTGCTAAGCCGAAGCGGAAAGGCATTTCTGGGTTTTTATCAAGGTAATTGTTCATTTCTTCTCTCTTCAATGCATAGGCAGTTAAAGGTTGTATCAATGTCATTCTAAACCCAATTTTGGTAGGTATGCAGGTTAAGTATCATATTTTCATTCAAATGTTATTTTGCATCAACTTATCTTTCAGCCATAGAAACCAGTAGTTTTGACTTGCTACAGCACAATAAGTGGATAATATACATACATGTATGCTATCAAATTTAGGAACATGCATGACATGATTGCAACTGACAGATCATGTATATAGTTAAATTAGTTGTTAGTTTGAATAAAATCCTTATGAGGGGTTCAAGTTCCCAGTGTAGTATATTATTCTAAAAGCAAATAAGATCATTATGTTAGTTTACCATCAAATCAGGAAAGAATTATAGATATTCTTAATTGATACTAGTTTATGAATTGGAACTTAAAATAATTTTTCTAGTGTCATTATATTGTAGTATATATTGTACCATATATTGTTTGATTTTTAATGCAACACAATAAATGAATATTTTTGATTACATGGCAAGGAGTAAATAACTTTTTTGGAATTGCTAAATGACTTTTGTGGTAAAGGCACACTTTAATGTCCTAGGGGGAATTTTTTTTTCTTTCACTAGACTGGATAATTAACAGGAGCATTTCAGAAAGTATCTCAAATGTCAATCATAAGTTATATTAATACTAAACAATTTTTTTCTGGCACATTTTTTGAAATAATGTAAGGAATTTTGAGGCAGTGATATAAGACGATGATAGACACACTACTTAGATTTATTTTCAATGATATTCTGAGATTCAATTTACTGATATTTGTACACATGTATCTGTATTTAAACAAAGATGTCATTGATTAATTAAAAAAAACAAAGAGTCTGTGATTTAATACTCCAGTTTATAGGTTCTGCATAGATATATTGTACATCATCCTTGATACTCCAGGGTTTATGATCACTTTCTTTTCACTTTCACTCTCTGTATCCCTGGAAGATGTCATAGCAAATTTGAAGGCACAAGCAAAGTAATGTGTTTTGTTCCAGGAGGAAAGATCTGACCTATTACAGGCTGATACACTCCTTTTGAAAATTACAAAGGAGCAACACTCAACCTCAAAGTCATTACAATATACCTTGTGTGACCTCGAGATTCGTTTGATGCACATCAAAGGATCAAACTAGTCTTTTTGTCTTTTCCACAAGGTGTCCCATATGGAACCTTGAATTTTGTCCCGACATGTTCCAGGGGTGCAGAGAGCAAATGTACATAAATGTAACATCATGCTAGGAACCAGATTTGATATATGGTCATGTGTTATTGTTGGCTAATAATTCATGGCTATACTATAAAATAGAGAATGTTGACATCTTCACCCCCGCTAATGCAGGTATATAATCAATACAAGCTTTAAGGAGATCCATTATTAATAAGATGGTTACATTAGACAGCCTGGCAGTATCATAATATTTAACATGGTTCTGGTATTGGCTACAACACTGTATACCACAATTTAAAGTTACTGGTAATATGATTGCAGCCAAAAATGCACAAGCAGTGTCAGACGTAGAATCATCTACATGAGAATATATATATACATATGAGAACTTTGTATGATGATTTGATCTTCACTTCCCTCAACAATCAGAGAACTTCAGAAGTGATAGTCACATTTTGTGTCCCTCAACAATCAGAGAACTTCAGATGTTATGGTCACATTTTGTGTCCCTCAACAATCAGAGAACTTCAGATGTTATGGTCACATTTTTGTCCCTCAACAATCAGAAAACTTCAGAAGTGATAGTCACATTTTTGTCCCTCAACAATCAGAGAACTTCAGAAGTGATAGTCACATTTTGTGTCCCTCAACAATCAGAGAACTTCAGATGTTATGGTCACATTTTGTGTCCCTCAACAATCAGAGAACTTCAGATGTTATGGTCACATTTTTGTCCCTCAACAATCAGAAAACTTCAGAAGTGATAGTCACATTTTGTGTCCCTCAACAATCAGAGAACTTAAGAAGTGATAGTCACATTTTGTGTCCCTCAACAATCAGAGAACTTCAAATATAATGGTCACACTTTGTGTTCATAAAGAACCAGATAACTTCAGAAGTAACATTTTGTGTTAGAGATGAGAAGTAATAGCCACATTTTGTGTCCCTGAACAGTCAGTGATGAAAAGTAGTATACATTATTGAAATAGCCATATTTTGTGTTGTGTCCTTTGTCTGTCAGAGATGAGAATGAAAAGAAATAGCCATATTTGATTCTCAGCAAGCAGAGATGTGAAAAAATAGCCACATTTTGTTAAACTTAATCAATAATCAAATACAATATCCTATATTTATAAAAGTCATCAACATTTCTTGTTTGATGGTCATAGTTGCAAAAATGAAAAAAATAAAGAAGTAGATAGTAGTTATATATTACCATAATAAATAATAGGATTTAAAATATTCCGAACAAGTGTAGTGTGTTAATGCCCTGATGATGGCATGGTGTGTTTTATTGATGGAGGTCATGTGGTATATAAGGTATTATCTATATCATAAACAACATAATATTGTAGAATTTGGTTATGCCAGTGTGGGTTTGATCAGATGGAGGTCATGTGATGATATATGTATTATCCTATTTTATTTTGCAAATCTGTACTAACATGACATTGTTGTAGAATTTGAGTCTGAGTCAACAATTTGTTCTAGTTTATGACACTTGCTCTAGTTTACACTGATGTACCTCTGTATTGTGTGGGTACAGGATTCGTGGTGAATGCATACATTCGTGACCATCACATATGTACAGTCAAAAAGAAAATTTAATGACTAGATGTGTATGGAGAAATTTCTTATCCTATGTAAATCTCATGAAGATCTTGTTATTTTGAAGTATGGGTCAAAAGCATGTAATTCTATAAGGTAGCAGTTAGGATGTTACTAAAATCAACATCAGGGAGCATCATGTGTTTCCTAGAGAAAGGATTATAATCTGTATTACAGATAACTACTGAACTTTATCATATAAGTAAACACCAACTTGTAGCTGCTAGACGACAGACTTGTGGGCAAACCCAGGCCAGCAATTATCACGTTGTTGATAAAAATTCTAGATGTTTACAAAGAAAAATAGGAGATTATAGACAATGATCAGTAAGTATGTAATTGTGCTATAATTTTGCTGGGTACTTTTGATTTTACAATGTTATAGTGCCAGTGCTAGTTTTTCTGAAGGTAATGTGCCAACTCCTGCAACAATTCAAAGTTAACGGGGTGTATAAGTCATATCTAAGTCACCTGACAAGATGCCCATAATGTATGTCCGAGACACCTTAATCACCAGACATGTTTCCCATAACGTATGTCCGAGACACCTGAATCACCAGACATGGTGTCCATAATGTACATCCGAGACACCTGAATCACCTGACATGTTTCCCATAACGTATGTCCCAGACACCTGAATCACCTGACACCATGACCATAATGTACATCTGAGACACCTGAATCACCAGACACGGTGACCATAATGTACGTCTGAGACATCTAAATCATCTGATGTGGTGTCCATGATTTATGTCTGGAACATCTAAATCATCTGATGTGGTGTCCATGATTTATGTCTGGAACATCTAAATCATCTGATGTGGTGTCCATGATTTATGTCTGGAACATCTAAATCATCTGATTTTCATCAACAATTTAACGTTAATTAGACATTGTTAATTGATTGTGCAATGTTAAAGTTTTTTGTTTAGCTTTATTTTTCACAATGTCTTTAAAATTGTATGGATCTTTATGTTTGATATTCCCTACACAAACTTTATATCTTGAATTTCACCAACAGTTTACTATTTGTTTGACCTTCATGATTGAGCAATGTGAAATCTTTCTGTGTAGCACAATGTTGGTCTTTATTTCTCTTAAATTATTTAAGCTATCATAATGAGACCTGGCATATATTTTTATATATATGTATGACCATCCAAACAGAAGTTTTGAGATTTTGAAAAGTATAGCTGAAAAATCTACAGAAATAGATCTTCGGATATTAGAACAAGAAGTATAATGAATGCAACATATTCATTTAGTCCTTATGATAAGCAAAGTGGGGATACAGTAGGCATAATTATTGGTAATTCTTGTTGTCCATGTAAGTGGATATGTGTAACATTTGAAGCACTGACAGATGAATAGCAAAATATTTCTATCTACTTCATCTGACAATGTCATGTTTAAGGCATATCCCTGTAGTAATGACTGATCATTTACTGCTGTACTACAATAATCATGTGACTCAACTATATATAGATTACAGAGGTTTGGTGACAGTCTACCTATAAACCACACAAGTTTGTTATGATAGTTTGCTGTTCTTGTTACCTCATTTGTGAAATAGAAGATGTAAATTGAAGAGGTATGTGTTAATATCAATTAGAGCAGTAAGAGATCTTGTGGTTTCTAGTATTCCATAGTAGATATTGAGATCGAATGAGAAAGTTAATGTGTAATTAGCATGTGAATTAACTATATATAGGTTACAGAGTTTTAGTGACAGTACACCTATAACACCACACAAGTTTGTTATGATAGTGGGCAGTCCCTGTCACCTCATTTGTGAAATAGAAAATGTGAATTGAACAAATATGTATCAAGTAGATATTGAGGTCAAATGAGAAAGCTAATGTGTAATTTAAATGATAAATGAAAGTTCACCAGGTCAGTGGTTTGACAATATGTAGATGATTTGGCAATTTTATCTTACGCATTCTGAGCACTGAAGACTGCAAAAGTAATAAAATTGATTTTCTGACTCATTTCCATAAGATTTTAGAAATACAGAGTCAACAGGCCTTATTGAGAGGTAATGACAGACATGTGTTTGATAGACTATAGACTGTACATGACACTTGACCTTTGTCAGAGGTCACACTTCCTTTATCCTCTGATTTACTCAACAGCATCCTGTGATGGAGTAATGAAACAACACACCAATTAAATTTTATTTCTTCAGAATTCCTGACAGAAACATGTCAAGAGACATAAAAATAAATTTGTAATTACTGCTTATTTTCAGATATTTTATGTTGTTATGAGTTGTAGCTTTCTTAAGTACTGAAAAAATCACATTGTCAGGATGAGAAGATTTTGTGGTTTTCCAAAGATTTTCGATGACATTAGACTTTGTGGATAAATCCCTCTCAATTTTTATCTTTTTTTTTTTCCTTTCAAGGACATAAAAATTCAACAAAAACAAGTCCTTCACATAGATAATGACTTTGTTGTATATGTTGTGATGGTTTTATCTTTTAACTCTTTCTCTACTGTTGTTGACTAAAAATGACCAAAAAATGTGCTCTTTTCTCCCGGTTGTCGACTAAAGTCAACAAACTGTGTTGACGTTATGTAAACGTCTATTATTGGAGACAAATGGTGGCTATGTTCAGTTCATATGTTTGTATCCAGCGAAACAGGACATTAGATAATGTCATGATTTCATTCTCGTACACAAAATACACAAATGGAAGGTATTCTATGCAAAAAGCAAAATGTTGATTTTTTTTTTGAAAACAATTTTCAAATGCAGCAACTGGACAGATGATGCCATTTTGAATTAAAATTTAAAAGGAAGATATTTTAGCCTGTCACAATGAATATTATACTAGAGTGCATAATTTGTAAACCTTGATCAATTAGAAGCTAAAATCGAAAGATAGTTGTACGGTTTCCACCAAAGAAAGGACTGATGGAGTTTCAGTTACTTAAAATTTTTTGTAAATACCATATTACTGTACAGCAATATTTGTGAAATTCTGTCTTGCCTGTAAAATCATTGGAGGAATGTTCATATGAAAAATAATAAATTGAATACAATTTTTTTTTTATTTGCAATAGTACAAAGCTAAAATGTACCAGGGTTCACTGCTTTCTCTGTAAAGATGTATCTATCAGATTTTATTGGATTGGTAACCAATGAAATTTGTGGGTACAGATGTTGGGTGTTGGATCAAGGAAGATCTCAAGAAAATAACAATATTAAAGGAGTTGTATTGTGTGGTTTTTACATTAAAATTGTGTCCAATAATTCTCCATCATCTATAAATTTGTATCTTTGTGTCAGTAGGGAGGGAGGGATTCCTGTCTGAAGTATTCAAATATAATGTTGAATGTACATCATGTCACTTCTCACATAAGGATACATAAAAATAAGACATTCATACATGTTTGTACTATTGCCACTGTATCTGGTTTATAGCTAGAGCAGTGTCTAGAAAGTATTTATAAGATTTGTTCAATTTAGTGAAAAAATGGCAAGAAAACTGTTATAATAAAACTCTAGCTTTGAGGAAGCTGAGGAAAAAGTACATTATATACATGTACATTACAAGTTTCCTATCTCACATATTTGAAACAAGTCTTTATGTGAAACTAAAAATGTCAAAGACTAAAAGCGACACCAGAAGAGTTGGATTGAATTAAACGTCTACTCTATGTAACCCCATATATTAAAAAGAAATCTGTTATAACTATAAATGTGTGTGTAAATATTTAGCAAGTCGTAACAATTCAAGTTTAAACTTATTTATCTTTAATGGTACTGAGTGCTTTATCTACAGATTTTATTATTGAAGCAGAGATCTGGACTATGTAATGGTCATGAATGTATGTCTGAATGATCATAATGAATCAGCTGTTACACATCAATTAAAGCATGGATTCAGACTAATTAAGCTCAGCAACTATGAATAAGACTTCATACTGCTTTCTAAATGACAGGTTTCCATGAAATATTTACAATGTACATCATCCTACCATCTGACAACAAATGACAAACAGCCAACATAAATATTGACAGTGTACATATGTGCACACGTTTGTTTTCAACGGTGATGCAATATTTTATCTTGCAAGTTTATTTTCAATATAAATCATAGCATTGTCTTATATCAATAATACTGGCTTGTTATGACAGGAATTTGATATCATTCAAACATGCAATGACCTATGGTCAACCAATGTCATATGGCCAACTGGTGCCCTATGGCCATCTGGTGTCCTATATGATATCAATTCACTGTACATTCCAATGTAGAAAAAAAGTTTAACCTGAAAGATAGAAGATTCTTGATACAACCTTGAGATATATTTAATGAATTTCTGTTTAATAACAGTTCTTCATGACAAGAAATATCATCAACAATACAATAAAGATATATACTAAAACTCTATCACTTAATAATATCCTATTTTGACACTAACCTGTTAAATAGTCATTTCAAAATACAACACGACAAAAATGCACATGGGCGAAGCTATTTTTTGTTATACTTGCTGGGGTTAAGACTAAAAAGTACATCCAGTACAGAACTGGGACGGAACATGCAGTACGGAAATAGTTAAGAAGAGGGTAAGGGGTGGCACTGATAATTTGGTATGCCTGACTCATCAAAATAATTGCAATATTTCCTACAGTTGTAAATTGGTTTTTTCATAACTGTAAATCAGAGAAAGGTTCCATGGAGTCTTAGATGTATGTTCTAAGGTGTATTGGTGGAAGAATTTCATCACTTTTATCTCCAATCATTAGTGTATTTGTACATGGATATAGGTGTGCAGCTACATTTGTAAAAGAATATTGATGATAACCAGCGTTACAGATAGAGAACAATTACTAAGATTAATCTCCTCTATGATCTGTGATGGTTCTAGGTATTAGGATGTTAACTTCCTGGATGTGAGATGATTTAGATTTAGCTAGCTGAGTTGTATGTATATCCTGGAATATTCGTTGTCTAATGTTAAAATGTATACAGATATTCATCATCAGATCTTATGTAAGGTTGTGTAAGAACTTATTGAAAATTATGTATCCATATCTGTTATTGTAATAATCATATCCAGCTCTGCTAGAATAATTAATTTCTCCAGTTTTGGCCTGTTTTCTGTATAATGGACACACACGTGATGTTTACTTGGGGACCCTGACCTAGCCTACAATTATCACATATCAATGGAAATGTGACTCAGTGTTTCATTAAAGTATTCATCGCCTGGGTCAAGTTACTGAATTCTTCAACTAAATTGGAAATATGAGTTTTGTAGCCCAAAAAAAATATCTCTGATCAGTAGTTTATGAATATATGACTTGTAATGTTTAAAAATAAAACAATCCAGAATATGACATTGCCCAGTTAGTACATGATTACAACCAATTTATATAGAGGTGTTATCTTCACTGACACATATTGATCAACTTTATCTTGACATATTTCCCTGACTGCTGACATTACAATGAAGATCAGTTGTGTTTATCAATAGTTTCAAATAAACAAATGATACTTACAAATTTTACTTGTACCTGTAACAACATGATGAAATGCCATGTATTAAACATTACATAATACACAGATCTGGCACCGAACATGTATAATTTGTAGCAGGATGCATTATAACATTATCTACTCACAACACCACCTTGACCTTATAAACTCAGGTAAAAATTCTACAGGTAATAAGCATGTTGTTGTGGTCACCAGTTTAATATTAAAGAAGAGCTATGTGACAACTGTTGTTAGCTAGCTAAAAGCTTTATGTCTATTATAACAGAACAATGACCATATGGAAATTCTGGACAGAGTTTATTTAAGTGGATTAATGTCCTTCATGGAAAAGTATTTCATTCAGTTGATTCTGTTCTTAATATAGGCTTCAATGCCTGAACCTCATCAGAAGGAATTGGATTGCCATTTTCTGTCTGACTTGCCAGTGATCACAAATAAACAGATTATGTTCTCAACTTTCAAGTTTACTAACAGTACAGAAAGGACTGTTTTCTATACAATAGGTGTAATGTAATTGAGTGGTAACATGCATTCCCATAAATCAATTGATTTTACGTTAGGTGTATTGACAGCAAAACTTATTTATGTTTATTAAGTCATTTTATCTAGAGGCAGACAATTTCAGCTAGATCTTAATTTTCGATGTTAGAAATCATTCGATGCTTTGTACATTAAGTGAGCTTTAAGTTCTAAAAACAATGACTCAACCATTTTGTCTGCCTTGAAGCTTACTCTGATTTGTAACTGTTGGTTAATTATAAGGACGCAGGGATTTCTGATGAGCTTTACTTTCCCTGATTACATTTGTACATAAACTGGGGTAACCTTTATTAGCAAAAAAAGATGATTACATTGTACTATAGTCAATAAAACGTTTGTGTGAACAGAGAACTATTTCTAATTTTCCTGCAGTATCTGTACTTCATATTGCTGTTAAGTACAGTAGTATTACCATGGGGATGATTGAACACATTAAAAGATGTATTGGTTTTCAGCCTAAGTTGATTTATAGAAACATAAAACCTATTTAGAACAGGGATGGTTATAGACAATACCCTATGATGGTAAATTGAGGTGATGTGGGACATTCTGTCAGGTTTGTTAGGATGTTTAGGACAGGGATGGTTACAGAAGATACCTGTGGTGGTAAATTGGGGTGATTTGGGACATTCTGTCAGATAGGACATTCTGTCAGGTTTGATAGGATGTTTAGAACAGGGATATGTTAGTCTCTACAATGGAACATGGCGGTGATGTGGGACTTTTTCTCAAGTTTGCTCCTGATGTAATTTACATTACTACTTGTATGACTATAACACAAACATCTCAGGGAACATTGGAATGTTGTTGTATTCCCATCTGACTCTCAGGTCAGTAAGGAGACTTTTGATTACTGGAGTTATTACCATAGTATTGCCATTGTAAATGTGGACCATTTCCCACTCAATACACCAATTGATACCATGTACAGTAACAGCAAACATCACTGATCAACATGTGCCTGTTAATTTCCGTAGAATAAAAAGTCTACCCTAACACTTGCGACATTTTGTTAAGTGAAATTTTTGATGTAGTAGTTCTTACACCATGTACCATGACATAAAATTCTTTATTTTGTGGTGAACTTGGAATCAATTTGTCTTAATTTAAGGACATCATTGTCTTTATAATGCACATATCCATATGTCAGTAAAGTCCAGATTCAAACTCAAGGGATCAGCATAATACAGGATGACGAACCATCATTTATCAGTAGTTCTACGTTGGGACAATAGAGATGGACAAACATCAGTCATACTCTAATTTAACAATCAATAAAGCATTCGTGTCACAGTCAGGTAGCTCATTATCCTTGTATTGACATTTTTCTTTATCTTTCAGTGCAGAAATTAAGTTATTTAAGTTTCCCTCGTGTAAAGGGCATCCTGTATTTTGTTCACTGAGGTAGACACTAGTGACTACAGGACGTCCCTACCTCAAAATTACCCGAGCTTATCACAGGACGTTATTTTTGTGTTGGTATAATATGATGTTTCCTTCCAAGCATGAAAATGGAGGGAGAGGTTGTTAGTTTTTGTGTTGGTCAAACATGAACAGTTAGTTTGCTATACTTTTATAACATTTCTGTGCCATACCATTCTGTTTAAGGACAATTTGCAGACTTTATGATACCACAGATACAATTAAAAATGAAAACACTTTTAAACTGTTATCTGTATATATATAGTAGATCTGACTAGGCAGTCACAGAGAGAAAGCTTGAAGACCAATGAAGTTATTGTACAAATGGGTCATCAACCATTTTCACACATAGCTAGAGATGCCCCAGGTATTCCTGAGCAGTTTTTACAACATTTCATTGTTATGTCTTTCCTGTGTCTGTTACTCTCTTTAGATAAATACAGATAGTTAGATTTACACAGTTCATGCAGACAGATCACTCATTTTACATAATTTCAAACACTGGCATTGATACTTCAATGTTAGGTCAGCTTTCTATTTATATGCATTTTAGGCAGGTAAACAAGGTTTAAGGAGTAAACCTGTAGTTGTTAGGGAGATAACATTTGTGTAATGGGCAAACATTGACAATATCACCTCCCTCCCTAAGCAGCTTACCCACTCTGACATCTAGAACCTTAACTATAATACAGGATCTATCAGGACTCATTAAATAGGCTTCTATACTTTATCTAATTACAGCTTTCATCTACATAGCTAAAACTTCTTTCTATGATATTAACTCAACTTTTCAATTAAGGAAGTAGTGGGATTTCTCAGCTAAAAAATTAATGCAAATCTTCAAAATTAAAAGTTGATATCCACCAGAAATAACAAAACTTGTTAATTTAAAAAAGAGGATTGAGTCAATGATGTGGTACAGAATGGAAAGATGACAATGCTTAATATACCATGTGGAGTTAAAGCTGTGCTTCGTCATAAATATCATCACTCCAGAGAGATATCCCAACACACACATTGTTTTACTATTGATTTTTAAGTCACATTTACAGACAGCACAGAGAAATAAAAAATATATTGATGATAAAGGTTTTATCTTGGGAATATGATAAAACATAATGAGTTCAAAAATGTTTTTTAGTGTGAGTTAAGATTGTACAAGCTAAGCATGCATAGTAAAGATTCTTATGTTGTTGATTCAGTAAAGAATGTCTCAATGGTGGAAACCAGACTTTAGTGTGAGTCACAAGTTGATAGAGGTCAGACTACTGAGGGGCAGGACTCACACATGGGAACCCCACATTGCTGGAGACAGTCTACCACATTCCTGTGGTTTGTGTGCACACATATATCTTGATCAAGTTTGTTATTTCAGAAAACAATAAGCTTTCAATATTGTGAAAAAGAAAAAACATACATGATTGAAGTAGAGTGTAATACCCCTATATCGGTAAAATTCTCTGCATTTCAGTTTTATATTTCATTGGAAATAACACAACAATTTCAAACTTGTACAGATATTAACACTCTTAATTTTCCTAGTTTAGGTGTAGCATTAACTTTTCCTTTAAACAATTTCTTGGCCGTGACCAAAAGGCTTACAATCATCATATTTAGCAGATAAGTTCCTAGTATAAAGCTATGCAGATTAAGTTCACAGTGGTGAACTTTGTTAAAAATTTGAAACAACTTCTTCTGATGATCCAAAAGGCTTACAATCATTACATTTGCCTGATAGTTTTTTTATTAAAGCTCAAACATTTTGTTCATTGCTGAATTTGGCTTTCATTGTTACATAATTTATTTTTAGTATTTAAGAAAGAAAAGAAATTGATTTTCAAAGCTCTCCAAACTTTTAAATGTGACATTAGTGTATAAGGTGTTGTGATTGGTCGACAGAATAAGTCCTGTTGTCTTGGTGATCAGAGGTAGATTCCATCAAAAAGTCATTCCTGTATTCCAGATGTGATTATCTGGCACCATTGCTTTTGCAGTGGAGACAAATCTGTCTTCTTAGATAAGGTAATACATTGGCTGAAAAGAGAAATTAGTGTCCACCAGAACAGGATGTCTCTCTCCTACTAGTCTGGGAGGTTTCACGCCATTAGCTCTAGACCACCAATACTGCAGCAGCTTAGAAGGTGATTTACTGGGAGCCAGATAACCAGAGAAAAGAAGAATGTAATGGATGGTATCCTGACAAGTATTGTTGTTCAAAGCTACCACATTGTCTGCTTTAAAAAACAAATACACCAATAAATTCTAGTCTTATCCCTTGTGAATAGCTAGTCGTCTTCAAGCCATCACTTACTTGTTTGTGTGTGAGCTGCGTTTTAGGTGGAAAGTATTACTTTATGTATCTATGCTAAGCTTTAGTTGCATGTTTCTGTATCCACTAATGTTCACATATGTTTTTCTTGCTCCCTTTTTTTTGTTTTTTTAGTTTTTCAATTTTCTTTCCAAAGTGAGATAAAAATTATCCCATCCTAATTTGACAAAAGAAATTTCAGGAGAAGAGTGTTCTGGATGTTACATGGAGGTCGGTTTATGTGCATTCTTGTGGTCAGTTTAAGCAGCTTCAGTACTTTTAGCCTCCTATAATGGTCTAAGGCCGCCAGGGAGAATTTGGCTTTAGATGAAGAGATCCCTGTGATGTCCTTTGTATGTTGTGTGTGTCTAGAGCCTCACAGACAAACCTACCAATTTACTGATATCCTTTGTATCATGTGGCTCCTAAATAAACGGTAATAGTAAGTGCATCAGAAAAAATTCCTGTGTGGCATTGTGATGTAAGGTTATCACATACTTACTGGTGCACTTGGAATCCCATACCAGATTAGTACAGCAGAAGGATTACAATACATTCTCTGTGGCTTTGTTTTTCAGTCTGTTTTCCCCTATTGGTAGAGATACCTTGATAACATGAAACAGTTTGGAATATGAGGATTGTTTAAAATTTAGATCTTGATGTGATGGTTTTTCCCCTATGCAACTTTTTTCCGACATGATTATGAGAATGAGTTTTTTTTTTTTTTCCAAGTGCAATCAATATCCCATGATTATGGAATTAAAACTCGGCTATATCTTTCCAATATTTAGGAACAGGATGTTATCACTGAAGGTTCCCCCATATGTCACATGTTTTTGTTTACCTATATATATATATATATATATCTAGTGTTTAAATGATAGGTGTAATATATAACATATCAAATAAAGATTGTTTTTCTTACATATGTATACATGAATGTATATCTCTATCATTCACAAAGTCACTGCATTGTAGGGACACCGGTTCATGGAGTCAATGTTTCACAAGCTTACCAATTCACAAGGCTACTGATTTATAATGTCACTGATTCAAAAGATCACTGATTCACAAGATCACTAATTCACAAGGTCACTGATAATGATTCATAAGGTCACTGTTCATCAAGGTAGCTGATTCACAAGATCTCTGATCACACAAGTTAACTGATTCCAAATGTGTCTCTGTGTAAAAAGGTAAAATATTGATATAGCAATGGACATTATTTTTGAATATCCTTAATGAGATAGATTTTATAACCCTTCTTCAAGTTTGTGTAGATATATAAGTTGGCTGATGGGTGGTAGATAAGATAAGATGTGCTGATATAAGTCACCATAGGTGTCATTGTGTACCTGTTCGGGGAAAAAAATGTGTTACAAAATCACACACAAATTTCACTACTGAAGAATAATATTTCAATGACATAAAACATAATACAAAATTTCTTTGAAAAAGTTGTGACTTTGGATTGTAAATATTAAAACACCTAATTGCAAAATGGAACAACTAGAGGTTAACACAGTCATAGTTTAAGTGTAGTTGAGAATGGTGGATATAATGTTTGTTCAGGTAAAATTGGTGTGTAGCAATTTACATATTTAATATTTTAAAAGTACAGAAGACCTAAATATGATACGAGACACTTAGAACATTGTTGATACAGAGAAAGATCAACATTAGAACATGGTACTGGTTATTAGCCTTGTTTCTTCAGGTTTCAGTACCAAGTTCATAACTAACAAATCACTTGCCTACATATGTTGCTTGCCAAAAGTAATGGTTAAAAAATATACCAGTAAATGAGAGATGGTGTTTTTTGGGGACAAGTTTAAGGTGTGGTCGTGATCATTAAAAGGTAGAAATTCTCTTGTCCTACACCAGCCCTTTTTAATACCTGTATCTCTATACTGTTTACACTGAAATATCGGTCATTTTACCTGTATTTCTACTGTATATAACTGTATCTCTTTATCTACCACTGACATACCTGTACTGTTACATGAATCTTTGTGCTATGCACAGGTCTATTACTAGTAAAAGTATACATACAAGCCATCCTCCCCCTGAAACATTGTTACAGGTCCCTTTCATGCATCATTTAGTTTGGAGGTAACTAAGAATATTTCAAATCAAAAGTTAAAAATGAAAGAATGATATATTTCTCCTTGATCCTGTAATATTATTAACAGAAAACTTGTTTACAACAGCAGAAAAGGAAATCAGAAGAGTAAAGTAAGACAGATTCTGATAAAGGTATAGATTGCCATGCTGACACAGGTGCAGCACTTAAATAAGTGGCTGGAAGCCAAAATGTGTAATACAGGACACATGGCCAGTTAACACCTAACAGAACTGAGATGTGTGTTATCTTATCCAGATTGTCAGGTAATCATTATTTTATGACACATCAAAGAGGATAATAGATATATATATATATATACACTATTGGTTCACTATTACAACCAGGGCAGCTGATGTTGCCACAGAAGGATGATATACATACCCGGTACTTATTGGTTCACTATTAGGACCAGGGTGGCTGAGATGCCACATATCAGTTCAGTACCAGGGTAGTTGATGGCTCCACAGATGTATTAACCACACTTGATTATCACATTGTCAGTAATAATAGAGGCTGTACATGTAGGTTTTCATTAATACCAGGATAATGCAGATGTGATTAATTGAAGTCTACATTGAGATATGATAACAGTACTACAGAATTATTGTGTTATTCATAACAAAATTGACTCATATTCACAGGGCCTTCATATACTGCCTAAGCTTTTATTTATCCTGGGCTCTTTGTCTCATTTTGAGAAGAAAAATGGTGATTTTTTGGAAGGAAATTTTCAGGAATGAAATGCAAATTTTTGGAATTATGCTCAAATATGAAATAATTTCACTTTAGAATGAGGCCCATTAATAAACAACCTGAAAACACCCTTAAAAAAGCCCTGTCATTGACTGCATTAAGCATAGTTACACACATTCATTTTGAATAACTAGTAATAAATGGTATTTGATCTGAATGATTTTTTTTTCATTCTTTTTTCCTGAATGCATACAGTATATTTCAGCTAATACATTTACAAATTACAATATACATTTCAGTCATCCTTAGTCTAATCAAATTAAATTGTGTTATCACTGTTTGGCGAATTAGCCTAATGATGAATTAGCACATGCACTGTAATTGCTACATGTGAAAAACATTGAAAATAATATTACCTCAAAAATATGTGTGTTTACAGTACTTCTTACATGAAGTACTAGTTGATATATAACAATAGACAGGAAGAGTTTTGTTAGCAGGCTTGGCTCATTGCCAGATAGATGTAGGGTGTGTTAATAATGATTACATCAATTTTAGATCAAAAAGAGCATTTCCTACTGCTTAGCAATTGATTTATTATTGATTATTCATGTTTAATATGATTGTAGACAGTAATGATATTGTAATCCACGGATATTATATAGAAATGGTTAAACTAGCACCTTGTGTAATCTAGAGTATGTGATGTTGGAAGTGAGGATGGACACTGAAGTTGACAAGTGTTTATGTAAACAGATGTAGGTCAAGGCCCTCAATGATAGAAGACAGCAGTGAATCATATTCTACTCCGTTTTTTGTCATCACAACTTGTAGGAAAAATATAGTGGTATATCATATATATATATAGAGGGCCTGTCATATTTGTCTGTAATTGTCATATTAGTTTACATTGACAGGCTAATACCTACACAAACCAACAATTGTATGCTAACAGTATGTTCTATGTTGTCATATTGCTTCAATTTCTTATGTTTAATTTCATGTAATATTATGACAAAATAATGGATGGATGGTCAGGTTGCAATGTGGTAACACACACGCCTATCACCTCATCCTGGGTTCAATTCCCCAAACGGGCATGAAAACATATGGGAGTCACCTGCCTGCCAATATGCATTTTCTGTAAAAACTTTGGTTCCCTCCCACATTAATTAGGCCACTCACACCCTTCCATCCAGGCCAACAAGAGCAATTAATATAAGCTTTAAGCACGTTTCACAATCAATGTAAAATTAATAATATTTACATTACGAATAACAAGTCATGTGAAACACCAGAGTATTTTTATCATTAGTTGTTTAAAGTACAGTTAAGTTTTCATAAGTCTTCAACTTTTAATGAATGATACTGCAGAACATATCATTATGCTGGAGATAATCATTTTTTGTATTTATATAACAGTAGCCCATGCCTGACAATAAGCCCACTCATTAACCATTAAATATTGCTATTTATCAAATTTATAAACCAATGATATGATCACCCTGACTTTGAGGATGGTTAAATGTGACTCCCAGTGCTTATAGCAGGATGGATACAGAATTATAAAGATTCTGTCAAAAGTTAGCCAAATTTCCAGGAGTATTGTATCAACTTGTTTGTATTCAATGTTAGTTTCTGAAATAACTTGTCAATTTTAAAACAACTACTAAATGAGTACCAAGTTTATTTCCTTGACTAAAATATCAATAACAAGATTTAGTTGCAAGGTTCAACAAGGAAACGTTAATGTTTACTTTCATAACGACCACATGATTTGGTATGTGATTATTGCTGTAGATGTCCAATTAAACGTAGTACCTACATACACCAGGCACATCAGTGAATTGTGAAACCATAACAGGAAACCAGATATTGAAATACAATTTTGTTCTGGATGTGATATTGCTTTATATTGTTACTATTGTATGTTTGAGATCGGTGTAGAGGATCTTAGCTGATCCTGTACTGGTAATAAACTTAACTTATGTAGGCGGGACTTCTTTCATAAAATTAAACGTTAATGTTTTTCGAATCTTACAGTTAGGTTTCTATATAATTACTTCACACTTGAAATCCTTACAACCCCTACGTAAGTACTGCCTACATCACTTCACTCAGCCAAACTGAGATATAATTACACAAGAAGTCAATACAGGGGTATCAAGGAGTACTGAACTGTTGATAATTGCAATGTGAAAGTACTGCATCAGGTTTACAGTCTCAGTGTAGGCATGTTTCAGTGATGCAATATCATTGAGCACACAGCTCTGTATAAAAACATTGTCTTTTTACATGAATTACTTGGACAAGTTCCATTACTGTGATAGCCTTCAAATGTTAAAATATGCCTTCTCACATCTCATAAACATTTATTTCAGTAACTTCATTTCAGTATGTGTCAGTTTCAACAGGAGTAAATCTGACCTTTACACCCTAGCTAATGGTATAATTTTTAACCAACATCAATATTGTAATGACTAACATGTCTAGCAAAAAAGCAGAACTGCACAAGAACACTATATAGAAATGAAATTAGCATTTATAGTCATGAAGAAATCTAGGTGTGGTAAATGTGATCATACACATATCTAGGTGTAGCAGGTGTGGTAAATGTGATCATACACAGATCTAGATGTAGTGAATGTGATCATACACAGATCTAGGTGTTGTAGGTGTGGTAAATGTGATCACACACAGA
This sequence comes from Ylistrum balloti, assembly GCF_031769215.1. Lineage (NCBI taxonomy): Eukaryota > Metazoa > Mollusca > Bivalvia > Pectinida > Pectinidae > Ylistrum > Ylistrum balloti. The sequence continues at coordinate 91,605 of NW_026782187.1, forward strand.
TCTAGGTGTTGTAGGTGTGGTAAATGTGATCACACACAGATCTAGGTGTTGTAGGTGTGGTAAATGTGATCACACACAGATCTAGGTGTTGTAGGTGTGGTAAATGTGATCATACACAGATATAGGTGTTGTATGTGTGGTAAATGTGATCATACACAGATCTTGGTGTAGTAGATGTGGTAAATGTGATCATACACAGATCTAGGTGTAGTAGGTGTGGTAAATGTGATCACACACAGATCTAGGTGTTGTAGGTGTGGTAAATGTGATCATACACAGATCTAGGTGTTGTAGGTGTGGTAAATGTGATCACACACAAATCTAGGTATAGTAGGTGTGGTAAATGTGATCATACACTGGTCTAGGTGTTTTAGGTGTGGTAAATGTGATCACACACAGATCTAGGTATAGTAGGTGTGGTAAATGTGATCACACACAGATCTAGGTATAGTAGGTGTGGTAAATGTGATCATACACAGATCTAGGTGTTGTAGGTGTGGTTAATGTGAACAAAAGGACTAGTATTTACAGAGGTGTGGTAAATGTGATCACACACAGATCTAGTTGTAGTAGGTGTGGTAAATGTGATCACACACAGATCTAGGTGTTGTAGGTGTGGTAAATGTGATCATACACAGATCTAGGTGTTGTAGGTGTGGTAAATGTGATCACACACAGATATAGGTATAGTAGGTGTGGTAAATGTGATCATACACTGGTCTAGGTGTTGTAGGTGTGGTAAATGTGATCACACACAGATCTAGGTGTTGTAGGTGTGGTAAATGTGATCAAACACAGATCTAGGTGTTGTAGGTGTGGTTAATGTGAACAAAAGGACTAGTATTTACAGAGGTGTGGTTAATGTTATGGATTGGGCTAGTTATAATTTGCAGAATCAGGTTAACAGGTTGTGTATTTAGCTACTCTCACACATAATAAGTAAATTTTATGATAGAACATGAATCTCAAGTCCTGCTATAAATTGTATAGTTATGTGTCAACAGTAATATTTTTCTTCATATAACCTCGGCTGTTTCCTTAATGGAGGACTGGTTGTGACCCTCATAAAGACCACCCTCTTTCTAGTACAGGTCTATTGTGCCCCTTATTAGGACCAGCTTCTTCCTGATTCAGGACTGTCCTACCCATATTAGAACCAGTCTTGCCCTACTCTATTTAAGACTATGTAACTAGATTTTTAATGACATTTTATTGGTGTCCATTACCAAGGCTGTGTGTGGTGATGTCAGTGTGCCCCACACATAATAACCCTAACAAGGGGGCGTGTTTGTCATATACACACTACAGCCACATCACCCTTACGTTGCACTCTATGGAATTGTACCACAGCAGGTAATCACCATTAATTTACAGTAGGGATGATCAGTTATGATTTTAACATTAATGAATATATTGAGGATTGATGTTTATAGATACGATGAATTGTGATTCAGTACAATGGGGAGTATGATAGACGGAGAGTTTCAGGAGGTAGCTATCTAGTGCTGATATAATCAACACATCCCTTACTGTGATTTAACATACATTTGACTTTTATTTTCGCAAAGTTATGATATTATGTCTTCAGGTAATGCTTGACTGTTTCTGAAATGTGTTACCGGTATTAGAATGCAGTCAAACTTTGTTTTCTTGAAGTCAACTGAACCATGAAAACTTATGGTATTTGAATTAATGATAACTGATGATAATATAAAGTGAGAATACTGGTCTCGACCAGATGAACACTTCAGTTGAATGGGTTCTTCGACTTAACAGAGTTTTAGATGATCTGCAGTCATATAAGTGAAGATTTCATCAAGAAGTATCTTTCTTACGTTGGTATAGAAATGGTGCAACAGAGGTCCCAGCTAAATCACGATATTTTCATTTAATGTTTTACTTTACAGAAACAAGATATTGCTTTAACTGTTTGTTTACTAGAATTCTATATGTTTATTGGATTATAAACAATTTTGTTAATTTTTCAGGAACATATTTTCCCGCAAACCAAAAGAGCTAGATCCTGAATCTGAACAACAGGGATGGAAGCTGTTTGGGCGAGTGACACCGAAACAGGTGCCTGTTAAGGACCCTGAACAGATCTCCCTGGAATACAAACAACGAGAGAATCAGAACAATTCTGTCAAGACAGCAAAAAAGCAGGATATTGAGGTCATGTCAACCACAGCATTGATACTCGAAAACAGACCCATGTAAGTATTAGGTTGTATACATTGTAAAAGAAAGATGTCAGTTGGCCGAAATGAGGTTTGTGTGAGTAATAGGCTTTAAATAGACTCTCAGACTCTCAGTAGGCCTAAATCAGGCCCATTAAATATTAGGCTTAATATATAAACCTGTACCAGTTTTCCCAAATACAGTGGTTTTTTTTCATTAAAGTTCAGTTGTTTATGAAAATACAATGTATATAATGGTAAGTTGTTAGATAATGTGTTCAGTATTGAGGTGGTTGACAGCTTTAGTTTGACCTCTACTATGTGACCTTGTGTGACACATCTAATAGACAGAGCATTGCTTCCACAGGAATCTGCCTACCAAAGATCCTGAGGAGGCAGAGAGACATCGACAGCAGTATGAGACTATGATTGAGGCTGCAAAGAAAAAAGGTATGTTTTCCTATATGACAAGTCTAAAATAATACTGTTGTACACATTTGTAAAAACACAGAATAAAAGTTAAATTTCCAGGTCAGTTTGATTACAATGCTCACAAAAGTCTCTATAAAAAAAGTGCTGAATCACTTATATTGAGGGAGATCAGTATTTTTTACATTACTTTTGTTGTGAATATTGACTACCACTTCATATATCCCAGTCGACTGGTACCTGTTAAAGACAAAGACAAATTGTATTTATGAATATTGTTATATGACCTATGATTACATTAGAAATTGTATTATGGTGAGTGGCTGTTCTGTTCATTCAGTGAATCCTATTTTTGGTATTTACAAGTAATGACTAAAATCATGCAAAAAGATATCATGAAATTAACTTAAGGAAAGTTAATGGACTGTTGCATCATGGCTGTAAAAAAATACATCAATATTAATTCAAAATTTGGAAAACCATGAAAATGTGAACTTGTGGTAAAAAGAAACTTTATGAGTATTATCATTTTCTGGCATTCAAGAAACACGTTATGAAGAGTATACAGCAAAAATTCCCTGTATCACCCTGTACAGCGATCACTGGAGATGTTCCACAGGTTGTAAGGCACACAGAAATATCTGTCATTCAGTAGCGTAATCACCTAAGTTGTTCTGTAAACAGGAAGTTTGGTACACAGGAAGCTCTATCACCCTGTACAGTAATCACCTGCAATGTTCTGTACACAGGATGATCTATCACCCTGTACAGAAATCACTGGAGATTTTCTGTACAAAGGAAGTTGGGCATACAGGAAGCTCTATCACCCTGTACAGTAATCACCTGAGACGTCCGGTATACAGGAAGATCTGACATTCTGTACAGTAATCACCTGTGATGTTCTGTACACAGGCAGTTGGGCACACAGGAAGTTCTATCACCCTGTACAGAAATCACCTGAGATGTTCTGTACACAGGAAGTTGGGCACACAGGAAGCTCTATCACCTTGTACAGTAATCACCTGAGATGTTCTGTACACAGGAAGATCAGACATTCTGTACAGTAATCACCTGAGATGTTCTGTACACAGGAAGATCTGTCACCCTGTACAGTAATCACCTTAGATGTTCTGTACACAGGAAGATCTGTCACCCTGTACAGAAATCACCTGAGATGTCCTGTACACAGGAAGATCAGATTTTCTGTACAGTAATCACCAGAGATGTTCTGTACACAGGAAGCTCTATCACACTGTACAGTAATCACCTGAGATGTTCTGTACAGTAATCACCTGATATGTTCTGTACACAGGAAGATCTGACATTCTGTACAGTTATCACCTTAGATGTTCTGTACACAGGAAGATCTGTTACCCTGTACAGTAATCACCTGAGATGTCCTGAACACGGAAAGATATGTCACCCTATACATTTATCACTTGAAATATTCTGTAAACAGGATCTTCTTATTTAATGGTGGCCTTGTAACACCATTTCTGGCTTTCATTTTTCTAAATTTTTTATCCTTTTCAAGTAAATGTCCACATGATTGGATTTTGGCTAGTAATATATATTAGATTATGTTAGACTTGAATGTGAGATGACGAGGATTGTGGGCGGAGATTCATTTAAATGGGATTAGTGACAAATTCTCCTATTTATACATCGTGTCTTCAATCAGAGAAATAAAAAAACACATTAGATATGGAAAATACATTTCATTCTTTACTGAAAGGAATTATTGTACAATCAGGTTTTAATAGGGAAAATCTTGATTGTTTGTACTGAAGTATAACCAAAGTGAAGTGTTTTCCGAAAACATAACAAACATGCTAACCATTAAACATTTTGTCATTTTTCACTTATTTCTAAGTCTGTTTCCTCAGTGTTTTCAGAATCGTCATGCTGGTGACGTGGTTGTATATGAGAGATAGATTGACTTCACTTTGACCTGGATATACTTACCTGTTGTTGTTCCTACACAACCTCTAGTGTTGTAGCGTTCTGGTCACTGTCTCCACACTCACATGTAATAACGTCTAATATTATGCATTGTTCCATGTTATCTTTCATTTGATTAAATCATATGATTTTGTAAATAATATTTAATTAATAACAATAGACAATCCATTGTAGGTCAATAGTCACATAGAGTATGTGGAAAATAGCTGTTCTGCCATAGGCTGACCATGGGGAAGGGTTGGGACTGGAATAGCTATGGTAAAGAGTTAGGACTGGTATAACTATGGTAAAAAGTTAGTACTGGTATAGCTTTGGTATAGAATTAGGACTGGTATAGCTATGACAAAGAGTTAGGACTGGTATACCTATGGTAAAGAATTAGGACTGGTATAGCTATGACAAAGAGTTAGGACTGGTATACCTATGGTAAAAAATTAGGACTGGTATAGCTATGACAAAGAGTTAGGACTGGTATACCTATGGTAAAGAGTTAAGACTGGTATAACTATGGTAAATAGTTAGGACTGGTATAACTATGGTTAATGTTAGAATTAGTTTAACTATGTTTAGTTTGGACTGGTAGATCTATGGTAAAGATTTAGGATTGGTATAAAGACTTAAATGCTTTGTACAGATTTTCATTATAATGTTTTAACTTATGGTTAAATCAGGATATTGCTTAAATAATTGTGTGCCAGATACTTGTAACTTGCCAAACTGCAATATTGTGAAGTATCAAGTCTCAAGATCATGTAATCTTCCCGTTTTATATTTGGGAGAAAATGAAGCCAGAAAGTGTTTATTAGCTGATCTGGTGTGATGGTAATTATCCTGGGATGAGCCAGACCTTGAACACACATGTTGTGTGTAACTATGCCTTCTAAGGAAGAAGGCAGGATTTCCTGAGGATGTAGCTCCAGACCACTATCTGTCAGCAATCTTTTTTTCTATGTATGTTGTATCAAAAATTATCTCAAACATTTCAAGCATGTGATTTTCTTGTAACTCCAAGGAGATGATCTTGTGTTTGATGCTGCCCTGTAGTTATCTCAAGCATTTGGAAGCAATGCAGCCAAGACTTGTAAATCAAATTACATAGAAATGGAAGCTCAGAGACTGAAATCCGTTTTATCAGCAATTTCTGTCTATTTCCATTATTGCAATGACTTTTTTGTTTGTTTCCTTTTTCAAAACAAGAAATCTGGTTTCGTAGAAAATATGATATCTATATCACAATCAAGACATAATTAAAGCTAGTACAGTCCGTGTTGTGATACATATACTGCACATAGGTTGTTGTCAGTATACCAACATTATATGGCTTATAAATGACATAGAAGATAGAACATCAACATCTCAATTCCATGGTATTTTTTTATAAGTTGTCATTAGAACTTCTCATCAGAACAATGCTATAAATATTTGTATAGCTAAGGTTAAAATTACGCCTCAGCTGTGAGGTAATTACAATTCTCTATATCACATATTATTGAGAATACAATGGTGACATTATGGTCACATTGCGTTGACAGAGTTTAGATGTAAATTCTGCATGCTCAAAAATGAGCCAAATTGTCGTCCGACATTCGGGTGATAGTGTTAGTAGTAGTAGTATCTGTAATGGTTGGATCTTCTGAGTTGGATACAGTTGGTGATTGTTTAATTTTGGCCTTTTTAATGGGTTGGTCCACAATGGCAATTGCTAAAGTACAGCAAATACATATGGTATGTACATGTTTCAGCTAGCTATCGCTTAGTTGTAGGGAGTAAAATAGACTTATATTAGTGCTAATCCTTGTACCCATCATGACAGGTTTAGGGAGTAAAATAGACTTATATTAGTGCTAATCCTTGTACCCATCATGACAGGTATAGGGAGTAAAATAGACTTATATTAGTGCTAATCCTTGTACCCATCATGACAGGTATAGGGAGTAAAATAGACTTATATTAGTGCTAATCCTTGTACCCATCATGACAGGTTTAGGGAGTAAAATAGACTTATATTAGTGCTAATCCTTGTACCCATCATGACAGGTTTAGGGAGTAAGATAGACTTATATTAGTGCTAATCCTTGTACCCATCATGACAGGTTTAGGGAGTAAAATAGACTTATATTAGTGCTAATCCTTGTACCCATCATGACAGGTTTAGGGAGTAAAATAGACTTATATTAGTGCTAATCCTTGTACCCATTGTGACAGGTTTAGGGAGTAAGATAGATCCATGTTAGTGCTAATCCTTGTATTCATCATAAGAGCAGTAGAGATTGAAATGAAATCATTCTGGTGTTGATCTTTGTGTTTGTTATGAGAGCTGTAGAGGATAACCACAGGTATTGTACCTGTTGAAATGAGAACTGATCCTTTGATCAGCTGCTTGCAGCCTTCATATTGTGCTAAAATGAGTGAGTCACAATGCTGCACAGGGACTAAAAGCATTGTTCATATACACAACTTCAACATCAACCAAGATAGATGTGTTCATATTGAAATGATTCTTATCTCATATTGACATAATTGAAATATGGTGTGCTATATTTATGATGATCTGATTTGTTATTTATGTATACCTACCAATAAGTAAACAATACTTTTTACACTAGAGGCTGGATTGCTGTGGGATTAGGTTTCCTGGTAATCAGTACAATGAAGGATTGTTATCCGCCATAGTTTTTATCTCAAGTCTTTTATCTCCATTACAGTACTGTGCCTAATAGTACTGATAACTTCAAGTTTGTTTTAGTCACTAAATTTAGTGTGGTCTTTATTTAGGGTTTGTCCAGCAATACTCATATCAATAATATCAAATAGACAAAACAAAAGGTACATGTCTTTGTCCCTTTGTCCAGCGATACTCATATCAATATTGTTAAATAGACAAAACAAAAGGTACATGTCTTTGTCCAGCGATACTCATATCAATATTGTTAAATAGACAAAACAAAAGGTACATGTCTTTGTCCAGCGATACTCATATCAATATTGTTAAATAGACAAAACAAAAGGTACATGTCTTTGTCCAGCGATACTCATATCAATATTGTTAAACAGACAAAACAAAAGGTACATGTCTTTGTCCAGCGATACTCATATCAATATTGTTAAACAGACAAAACAAAAGGTACATGTCTTTGTCCAGCGATACTCATATCAATATTGTTAAACAGACAAAACAAAAGGTACATGTCTTTGTCCAGCGATACTCATATCAATATTGTTAAACAGACAAAACAAAAGGTACATGTCTTTGTCCAGCGATACTCATATCAATATTGTTAAACAGACAAAACAAAAGGTACATGTCTTTGTCCAGCGATACTCATATCAATATTGTTAAACAGACAAAACAAAAGGTACATGTCTTTGTCCCTTTGTCCAGCGATACTCATATCAATATTGTTAAATAGACAAAACAAAAGGTACATGTCTTTGTCCAGCGATACTCATATCAATATTGTTAAACAGACAAAACAAAAGGTACATGTCTTTGTCCAGCGATACTCATATCAATATTGTTAAACAGACAAAACAAAAGGTACATGTCTTTGTCCAGCGATACTCATATCAATATTGTTAAACAGACAAAACAAAAGGTACATGTCTTTGTCCAGCGATACTGATATCAATATTGTTAAATAGACAAAACAAAAGGTACATGTCCTGAATTAAGCCCCCCTTTCCCCTTTTAGTCAAAGGTAATGTAATGCCCGGTTTCTTTAGGTTTAAAGTTTGATATGAAAACAAAAATACTTTGCTTAGTCAGTTAATGGCATATATGACTATTCATACTTCTGCAATGACATGAAGTTTGCAGTGTAGTGTATTGTCTAAGCTGAAAACCTAATGTACAATGTGAAGTGAAGGAATGTAGCTCTGGTTTGCTGAGATAGCACAATCAATAGTTAAAGCACTCTACTGTAATGATTTCTGTTGGGTAATAATTATTAATGGCTTTATACAGTTTTTATTTTAGATCATTAACAGTCTGACTGGGAAGGCTATGTGTTACATAGCTTTTAATAGTGTACACAATTAATGTCTTCAGTACCTTAAAGCCTTGACATTTGCCTTCAGGCAAACTTAACTAGTTATCTAGTAACAGAGAAAAACACTTGGATCACCATTTAATTATTGGCATTGCATCAACATTATATGTGATATGACCTGATGCTTGGCCTGTTATAGGACAATGACTGAGTGTGTAGAGGACAATTAAGTGATGACTCGTAGTTTGTGTAGGACAATTTAGTGATGACTCATAGTTTGTGTAGGACAATTTAGTGATAGCTCGTAGTTTGTGTAGTCATCTCTAAATTGTCCTACACAAACTACGAGTCATCACTAAATTGTCCTACACAAACCACTAGTCATCACTAAATTGTCCTACACAAACCACAAGTCATCACTGAATTGTCCTATACAAACTACGAGTTATCACTAAATTGTCCAACACAAACTACGAGTTATCACTAAATTGTCCTATACAAACTACAAGTTATCACTAAATTGTCCTATACAAACTACGAGTTATCACTAAATTGTCCAACACAAACTACGAGTTATCACTGAATTGTCCAACACAAACTACGAGTCATCACTAAATTGTCCTATACAAACTACGAGTCATCACTAAATTGTCCTACACAAACTACAAGTTATCACTAAATTGTCCTACACAAACTACAAGTTATCACTAAATTGTCCAACACAAACTACGAGTTATCACTAAATTGTCCTATACAAACTACAAGTTATCACTAAATTGTCCAACACAAACTACAAGTTATCACTAAATTGTCCTACACAAACTACAAGTTATCACTAAATTGTCCAACACAAACTACGAGTTATCACTAAATTGTCCTATACAAACTACGAGTCATCACTAAATTGTCCTACACAAACTATGAGTCATCACTAAGTTGTCCTACACAAACTACGAGTCATCACTAAATTGTCCTACACAAACTACGAGTCATCACTAAATTGTCCTACACAAACTACAAGTCATCACTAAATTGTCCTACACAAACTACGAGTCATCACTAAATTGTCCTACACAATCTATGAGTCATCACTAAGTTGTCCTACACAAACTACGAGTCATCACTAAATTGTCCTACACAATCTATGAGTCATCATTAAATTGTCCTACACAAACTACAAGTTATCACTAAATTGTCCTACACAAACTACAAGTTATCACTAAATTGTCCAACACAAACTACAAGTTATCACTAAATTGTCCTATACAAACTACAAGTTATCACTAAATTGTCCAACACAAACTACAAGTTATCACTAAATTGTCCTACACAAACTACAAGTTATCACTAAATTGTCCAACACAAACTACGAGTTATCACTAAATTGTCCTATACAAACTACGAGTCATCACTAAATTGTCCTACACAAACTATGAGTCATCACTAAGTTGTCCTACACAAACTACGAGTCATCACTAAATTGTCCTACACAAACTACGAGTCATCACTAAATTGTCCTACACAAACTACAAGTCATCACTAAATTGTCCTACACAAACTACGAGTCATCACTAAATTGTCCTATACAAACTACGAGTCATCACTAAATTGTCCTACACAATCTATGAGTCATCACTAAGTTGTCCTACACAAACTACGAGTCATCACTAAATTGTCCTACACAATCTATGAGTCATCATTAAATTGTCCTACACAAACTACAAGTTATCACTAAATTGTCCTACACAAACTACAAGTTATCACTAAATTGTCCTATACAAACTACGAGTCATCACTAAATTGTCCTATACAAACTACAAGTTATCACTAAATTGTCCTATACAAACTACGAGTTATCACTAAATTGTCCTATACAAACTATGAGTTATCACTAAGTTGTCCTACACAAACTACAAGTTATCACTAAATTGTCCTATACAAACTATGAGTCATCACTAAATTGTCCTATACAAACTACGAGTTATCACTAAATTGTCCTACACAAACTACAAGTTATCACTAAATTGTCCTACACAAACTACAAGTTATCACTAAATTGTCCTACACAAACTACAAGTTATCACTAAATTGTCCTATACAAACTATGAGTCATCACTAAATTGTCCTATACAAACTATGAGTTATCACTAAATTGTCCTACACAAACTACAAGTTATCACTAAATTGTCCTATACAAACTACGAGTTATCACTAAATTGTCCTACACAAACTACAAGTTATCACTAAATTGTCCTACACAAACTACAAGTTATCACTAAATTGTCCTATACAAACTACGAGTTATCACTAAATTGTCCTACACAAACTACAAGTTATCACTAAATTGTCCTATACAAACTATGAGTCATCGCTAAATTGTCCTATACAAACTACAAGTTATCACTAAATTGTCCTATACAAACTATGAGTCATCGCTAAATTGTCCTATACAAACTACAAGTTATCACTAAATTGTCCTATACAAACTACGAGTCATCACTAAATTGTCCTACACAAACTATGAGTCATCACTAAGTTGTCCTACACAAACTACGAGTCATCACTAAATTGTCCTACACAAACTACGAGTCATCACTAAATTGTCCTACACAAACTACAAGTCATCACTAAATTGTCCTACACAAACTACGAGTCATCACTAAATTGTCCTATACAAACTACGAGTCATCACTAAATTGTCCTACACAATCTATGAGTCATCACTAAGTTGTCCTACACAAACTACGAGTCATCACTAAATTGTCCTACACAATCTATGAGTCATCATTAAATTGTCCTACACAAACTACAAGTTATCACTAAATTGTCCTACACAAACTACAAGTTATCACTAAATTGTCCTATACAAACTACGAGTCATCACTAAATTGTCCTATACAAACTACAAGTTATCACTAAATTGTCCTATACAAACTACAAGTTATCACTAAATTGTCCTATACAAACTATGAGTCATCACTAAATTGTCCTACACAAACTACAAGTTATCACTAAATTGTCCTATACAAACTATGAGTCATCACTAAATTGTCCTATACAAACTACGAGTTATCACTAAATTGTCCTACACAAACTACAAGTTATCACTAAATTGTCCTACACAAACTACAAGTTATCACTAAATTGTCCTACACAAACTACAAGTTATCACTAAATTGTCCTATACAAACTATGAGTCATCACTAAATTGTCCTATACAAACTATGAGTTATCACTAAATTGTCCTACACAAACTACAAGTTATCACTAAATTGTCCTATACAAACTACGAGTTATCACTAAATTGTCCTACACAAACTACAAGTTATCACTAAATTGTCCTACACAAACTACAAGTTATCACTAAATTGTCCTACACAAACTACGAGTCATCACTAAATTGTCCTACACAATCTATGAGTCATCACTAAATTGTCCTACACAAACTACAAATTATCACTAAATTGTCCTATACAAACTACGAGTTATCACTAAATTGTCCTACACAAACTATGAGTCATCGCTAAATTGTCCTATACAAACTACAAGTTATCACTAAATTGTCCTATACAAACTATGAGTCATCGCTAAATTGTCCTATACAAACTACAAGTTATCACTAAATTGTCCTATACAAACTATGAGTCATCGCTAAATTGTCCTACACAAACCACTAGTCATCACTAAATTGTCCTATACAAACTATGAGTCATCGCTAAATTGTCCTATACAAACTATGAGTTAGGACAATTCAGTGATGGCTCATAGTTTTTGTAGGACAATTTAGTGATAACTCGTAGTTTGTGTAGGACAATGTAGTGATAACTCGTATTTGTGTAGGACAATTTAGTGATGACTCTTACTGTGTGTAGGACAATTTAGTGATGACTTTTTTTCACATTTAAATTCTAAATCTTGTGAATGAGTACATCTTTAGATGGAAGAATATTTAAACTTTCAAAATTACTGTATACAGAGTTCAGGCCCTATGTTCAACATACCCGGGTACATCACTTTGTATATGACATAGTTTCTATACTATGTTAACATTGTAACATTGTTGTATGTGGGTACTTTGATCTGTAAGATGGTGGAGTAATTATCAAAAAGGAAGTCACAAGCCTCACTCTATTATAATATGTTGTTACTCTTCCATGTCAAAGCTTTGAATGATGTGGAGGTTGGAATTGTTTTCGATGCTCTTCCCTCCTCATTAGTAAAACATCAATGTGTTTTATTCAAGTTGTAGCACATAAAGTTTCCCAGGATGTTTCAAGGTATAATTCTCAGTGCCGAAGTTCTTGTGCTCCATCTCTAGGAAATGTTACTGTTACAAGTCAGTAGTCAGTGTTTTGCTTCTTCACCTTAGCTATGGAGGTCTGGAATGTTTATTGCAAAAATTGTCTTGCTTGCATGACATATCTATGACAATATCAATTCAATCAATACTGTGAAGCGACGACCCACTAGACCCTCTCTATTACACAGCTCTTCCCGTTGGCTGGTTTGATAACCAGAGAACAGTTGCATGCAAGCTCCTATTCATCGAGACGTGTATAGTTGTAAACTAACATGAAATAATCCAGTATACACCAAAATTGTAAGGTCACCAGCCCTACACTAAACTTTGATGTCAGTATTATACAGCCATCACTGTAAGCTCACCAGCCCTACACTAAACTTTGATGCCAGTGTTATACAGGCATCACTGTAAGCTCACTAATCCTACACTAAACTTTGATGCTAGTATTATACAGGCATCACTGTAAGCTCACTAATCCTACACTACACTTTGATGCCAGTATTATACAGGCATCACTGTAAGCTCACTAGGCTTACACTAAACTTTGATGCCAGTATTATACAGGCATCACTGTAAGCTCACCAGCCCTACACTAAACTTTGATGCCAGTATTATACAGGCATCACTGTAAGCTCACAAGGCCTACACTAAACTTTGATGCCAGTATTATACAGGCATCACTGTAAGCTCACTAGGCCTACACTTAACTTTGATGCCATTATTATACAGGCATCACTGTAAGCTCACTAGGCCTATACTAAACTTTGATGCCAGTATTATACAGGCATCACTGTAAGCTCACCAGCCCTACACTAAACTTTGATGCCAGTGTTATACAGTCACCACTGTAAGCTCACTAGGCCTACACTACACTTTGATACTAGACATGTTGGCTGTATCATCAACAAGACACTGCCATTATGTTTCATGTGTGATGACAGTGATCAGATGCTTAGCCAAGGGACTTGTTAGGAACACAAATTGAAGTGATCTTGTTAGTCAATAGTCTGATGTTATTGCTACAGTAAACTAACATTTGATATTGATTATGTGTTGGTACTGTTGATTTTCCAGCCCTGACAGCATTCACCATGTAAAGACCTTTCCTATTTATTTCTAATTTGGAGTTAATAAATTGCTATACCTATCAATCATCAGCAGAGTTTTTAGATTCTTGGGTGATTATATGTGTGGATCTTCAAAACAAATATATTCTGAAAAAAAGTATGTTTATCACCAGCAACAAATCATTGGTTTTCTGTTTTTCAGTATAAATTGATATGAAAGATAAATAGAGTTATATTTATAAAAATAGGTTACATTTGTTTGATATGGTGTTGTTTTATCATTACAGAACAAAGAGATTTAAAGATGAAGAGAAAACAACAAATGCAGCAAATTAAACAGGAGGATCAGCTATTAGCAGCAGCGAAAAAATGGACCAACGAAATTCTGCCGAACTGGGAGACAGCGTAATTACACTACTTGTCCTTATCTCAGTGTTTCATTGTTGATTTAGTGTGAAATGATCACATCTAGTACATGTGTAGTCATTTTTATGAATAGTATACCATATAATTATTGTAAATTAATGTTATAATTAGTTGAATCACTGTTTCCCTACAATAGATATTCTTTGTAGACTAACATCATCAAAAATACTCTACATATTTTTCCTTTCTCTGACTTTTTATTTCAATGTCACTGTCTTTCATACTTCCTAGGCACAACAGACACCAGCCTTTTAGACATATATGTATAATTTAAAAAAAAAAAAAAAAAAAAAGAACTTGATTTCTTGATATTTTTAGCCCCACATACATACACACACGCGCCAGGAAAAAATTGTGAATACCCACAAGGATATATGATAAAATACCTTGATTTGAAGCTGACAAGTTTGGAATAAATGACTTTTTTATTTAGAATATTTGTTAAAATTTCAATCAAAATTTCGTGATCAATAAGAAAGGACTTTTTATGTGTTTCAGACAGATATTCGGTATTGGTTTTAACTACTGCTGTAACACAAAATTATTGAATATTGATTTATACCAAAGGAAAGGGTCACATCAGTTATATTCTCTGATTAAGATATTGTGTCATAAACAAAATAGAAAAATGTATTAAAATAGGCTTTGTTTGGTTTCACAGGAAAACATCTAAGAAAACGAGAGACCTTTGGTGGCTAGGGATTCCTCCAATGGTACGAGGGAAGGTGTGGAAACTGGCCATAGGCAATGACCTCAATCTTACACAAGGTATGCACTGAATGTACATAATGAAATGTAGACAAATGAAAGATTGAAAAAAAAGAAAGAAACAGAAATAATTTTTGGATATGAAAAAGTCCTGATCAAGACAACTAATATTATACTTCACATAGCTGTCAGCTTGTTATCATGTTTGTCCAGCAACAAGTCTATGCCTGGTAAATCTGTCCTGTCATATTTCCTTTTTTTGTAAAATTATAAACTAGTCTTATTTTTGTTTTCTATAATAAAATCAATCCCTAAAATTGAGGTAGAGGTTATATGTTGATGTCGTACACTTACTGTGGGATAAATATGGTATCCAGTGTACGGTATGACAATCTTCTAGACTGACGATCCACAGTGTCTCAATACAGTCAAATCTTTCTTACGTTGTAACAATTAGTTAAACAATTCATCATTGCTCTTGCCTTGTTTTACAGAATTGTATGAGATTTGTGAAAGTCGAGCAGAAGATAGAATCCGGCTGACATTGACAGCTTGTGATCCAGGAGAAGTATATGGTACCTCTGAGAGTAAGTTCTTGAGTGTAAATGGCCAACCCATTTCATGGCCACCACAGTCCATGGTGACAAGTACAGTTTAAATGTCATGGTGACTAATGTGGCTTGATGACAAAACAAAGCTTCAGATGTCTAAAAATGTATCACACATATAGTTCCTGATGCTCTTGCTGTTTAGTACAAATTTGGATAAAAGAGAGATTTCTTCATTTGCCGAAGGTGATCTGTAATAGATCAAGAGTCAGCAAGGCATTTTTGATATTTTTTATGTGGTATTAATTCACCTTCTAGCTGACCATTCTAGTTCATATTGAATAGAAACAAACACAAAACTTTGATATCAATGCTTACAATGTTTCTATTGCTTGTTTCAGCCTCATCTGAGCCTCCGTCCAGTAAAGAATCTAGTGTTGAACTTATCAAACTTGATGTATCACGAACATTCCCTCAGCTCTGTATATTTCAAAAGGTAACAAAATGGATCTAAGTAAACTATTATTTCTATCTGTAACTTGGGCAGTTTGGCGTTTCTCAGAAAGTTGTGATTATGGAGTGGCCTGATTTTGTACTTGGGACAAGACTTTGACATGCTACCCCGATTGTTCTGGATAGCATTCAACAGGCTTTCAGCACAATTTTCTGTGAGGTAGCCACCAACTACAGTTGAAACTTGTCTCGAAATCGCTCAAGTCAAAATTCAATTTGAGGTGAAATAATGATTTTTTCCTTCTTTATCTTTGTAATTTTAGTTTGGCTGACTCGAATTTCATTGAGTCAAAATTTCATTTGAGTCGAAGTGTGTTTCCACTCCCTTCAATTTTAAAGCAAGGAAAACGTCATTTGTTGTCTCAAATTGATCAATTAATTGCAAGTTTAATTATCCAGTTAAAGTTGGCAACTTAATTAGTGTCACCATCCTGTAGCAGTGACTTACCTGTATGTTAAAAAAGTAGTGCATTTACACAAAATATGAAAACAGCTTGGTTGCATGCATCTTCAGAAAAGATAAAAACAAAACAAAATGCAATCTGATCCCCGCAATTCCGAGAGAAACGAATTTTAAGCTTGTTTACTAAAGGATTGTAATCGGGAACTTTATTAGATTAAGTGTTTGAACAATGAAGGGCTTAAAGTATGTTTCATTCATAGAGTCAATATCAGTGTGTGATTTGTTTAGTCTAGTAAAAACTTTCCAGTGTCACATTTTTCATAAATAATAAATGTTGAAGGTAGAAATTTATTTGTTTGTATGTTTACTGCAATTTTAAGTAATGGATTAAATTACGCTGGTTGTACCATGGTGTACTGTGCTATCATAGGCCTACTTTGTTTAACCGTAATCAATGTCAGAAAACTGATATTGTTAACCTTATTTGGACACTTTGTTTTAGATGAAATTTGGATAAGTCAAAATGTTTTCCAGGGTCCCTTGAATTACAGATAACATGATTCTTATTTACTTCAAGGTACTACCTCAGTTTGTGTCTGGCTGTTTATGATAAATCAAAGCCAACAAACAATTAAGACAAACCTTACATAGTTTTGCTGTGTTTCCTTGAAATACTACTTTTTTTTAAGTCCACTAATGTTGATCATCATCTGTGGCAGGGTGGACCATATCACGACCTGTTACACAGCCTACTTGGTGCTTATGCCTGCTACCGGCCTGACGTGGGTTACGTAAGTGTTGCAGTCTACATGACCCTAGCTCATTTCTATCACTGCAGATATAAACAATTCAGAACAAAAATGGCTGCTTTTCACTTATATCAATACATGGGCATATCTGAAGTGGTTAGTCTTTAGTTAGAGGCCTTTATCAACAAAAAAGTAACTTTTTTAAAATTATGACAGAAAAAATTCATTGTCAAATACATAATTTTCCAAAGTATCCTTATAATCACCACAACATAAGATTGAAATGTGTCAACATTGACATAGAACCTGTTACAAATGAAAGATGCTTATGGTTGTTATCACTTATTGACAGGAGTGACTTCCACTGAAAATTACACTAATCTACAACATGACAAAAAAATAATATCAAGCAAATCTGACACACTTGTTGCATGGTGGCATCTGATTGATGGCTTTTATTCTAAATAAAAGAATAAAGTGAAAGACTGTAATTATTCAGAATTTGTGATAAATTTATACTTCAATATTAAAAGATAATAAATTTAATTTTGTGATTGTACTTTGTGAAATGAATTTTCTGATATCAGTTTTCTGTTAAGTGAGAAGTTTTTATTTCGGATTATGAAAATTACTTATGAATGTAAATATAATCATTGATCTGTTACCAGATGGCAGTATACAGTTGATATGAATGCAATCTGGATGACAGAATTGTAATCATTTCACCCTAAATTTAGCAATGAACTGTTAACAGATTGTCAGTTTGAATAAAATTTTCTTCGACAGATAGACGACGTTTGGTTAAAGGGAAATAACTTTCATAATGTTTGTTACAGGTACAAGGTATGTCTTTCATCGCAGCAGTTCTTCTACTCAACATGGATGTAGCTGATGCCTTTCTTGTTTTTGCCAATCTTCTTAACCGACCATGTCAAGTGGCCTTCTTTAGGATAGACGAGGAAATGGTAGGTATCCTTGTTCGACAATATATCTGTCTGCCATATCTCCTTAACTGTGATTGATTAATGACACATATCTGTTACATATGCTGGTACTGCTACAGCTGCTTCAAAACAATACCAATTGATTAAGATCCAAGAACTCTTCTATAGAATGACATTTAGTTGATATGTTTATAAGTTAACATTATATGTATGTAGAGATACATATAATATAACATATTTCATTGTTATAAAGAGCATGTAAAGAAGATTGTATTTTTCTTATTGATATTAACTGAATTATATTTTTTTTTTAGATGAAGTCTTACTTTCAAACTTACGATGATCTTTTCCACGAAAACATGCCTTCATTGCATCGACATTTTATGAAAAACAGCGTGACTCCAGACTTATACATTATAGACTGGTAAGTAGTCGGTATTGCAGTATAACACCAGACTTGTACACTACAGACTGGTAAGTACCTGGTAATCAGAGCTGAATGCTATTATATGTTTGTTGGTGCCAATGTCATATTTTTCTAGAATATATGTTTGTATTTGTCGTTGGCTTTTGTTCTAAAAAATTAATAGCTTGTTTTATATATCTGTTTTGGAAGTGACTTTTGTGCTGAGAATTGATAGCTTGTTTTGTGTTGTGTTTTAGGATATTCACCTTGTTCAGTAAGTCCTTGCCCCTTGATGTGGCCTGTAGAGTTTGGGACATGTTTTGTCGGGATGGTGAAGAGTTCCTCTTCCGTACTGCATTAGGTAACCATGGCAATTCATTGGATTATAAACTAAATTTAATGTGTTAAGTATACCATGTAGATTTTATATGAATTTTATATATCAGCCTTTGTATATATAGATATATTAAGTATATATATATATATATATATATCTTTGTGTAATACATATATTTATGTATAAAACTTTGTATATAATAGATATCTATATATAAAACTTTGTGTAATACATATTTTTATCTAAAAAACTGTATATTATGGATATCCTATTCAACATGTAACATTTTTCAGGAATTCTGAAGATG
This sequence comes from Ylistrum balloti, assembly GCF_031769215.1. Classification (NCBI taxonomy): domain Eukaryota; kingdom Metazoa; phylum Mollusca; class Bivalvia; order Pectinida; family Pectinidae; genus Ylistrum; species Ylistrum balloti. The sequence continues at coordinate 110,873 of NW_026782187.1, forward strand.
CACGAGAATGTTCTGATACAACACGATTTCATCCACTGTGTCCAGTTCCTCACCAAGCTGCCAGAGACATTATGTGCCGATGCACTATTCAGAAGTATAGAATCTGTGAGGATGAACATAGACAAGAAAAGATTCACACAAATACTGGCTGGGAACAAAGAGACCAAGGACAACACGTGATCACTGTGGTCATTAGGGGATAGGGATTAGTGATGATGGGACCCAACAGGAACCATGTTCACAAGGGGATAGGAAGTAGTGATGATGGGGCCCATAAGGAACCACGATCACTGGGGATAGAAAATGGTGATAATGGGGCCCCATCAACAATATATTTGTCTAGTGTAACTAGCTTTGTGATACAATTATGGTTGAGAAATAGTGAATTTTGAATAGAGAAAAAATGAAATATTGTGAAGAATGCTGTTTGGAAGATGAGATTGATTTTAGAATAATGAAGATGTCAGAAGAATATTTGACAGATCTGTTGGATGAGATTAATAGTCTATGGGATACATATCGCATATATAGTTAGTATGGAAACACTATATTTAATACATCTTGTTTGCCTGGCCAAGTGCTGGAGTGGCCCCTAAAGGACATGATTACTTCACCCTGAGAGGGAAAATATCTTGATATTGTTTGTTTGTTCCAGGACTATTTCTAAGGTAACTATTGCCAGATCATGGTATATACGAACAACCAGGGATTTTGTATGAGGTATTTGCTGTGTTAATCATGTTGGATTTCATTCGCAAAGAACAATAAATATGTTCAATGGTTGTATTTAATATACCTGTTACCTCAATATATACACTGATATTTCCCATACTGAGTTGTACTTGCTCAAACATTTTGCAATGGTACAAAAATATTGAAAGCAGAATTTTTTCATGATGCATTATAAAATGCTATTTACCACCTTGTTTTCTGACAGATCATTTCAGTTTAATTATTTATTGTAGCTGGAATGTAAACAGAAGTCACTTTATTTGGAATTTGTAATTGATTGTCTGTCCTTTGATATGAAGTTTTGTCAATGTTATCTCCACATTTCAATTACCCAACTCTGAATTATTTGGAAGTCAGGTTAGTAAGATTATGATGTCATGTAGTGAACTGTTTTCCGTGTGTTGCCTGTGAGATTTATTGTTACGGTACGTGTAAGCATAATGTGACACTGAGGAAGCTGGTCTTCTCATATCTATTGCCCTAACATCTATAACTGTTCCCCTAATTTTCTTGTGTCCAATAGTAACTTAAAACATTTCCTCTTTGTCCATTTTCTGTGTCACTTATAGGCCTTTTTATTTCCTATCATAAAACACTATCCACTGTTTGTATATGCCTCTGCCATGTTAAAGTGGATTTGAAAAGTAATGTGTTCCCATGTCTGTATGTCCTGTCATATCATTGTGTCCTACCTATTGTCATAATGTATCCTGTTGTGTGTCCTGTCCTGTCCTGTCATGTCATGTTGTCTTGGGATGTCCTCTCTGTTTTGTCCTGTGTTGTCCTGTTGTCTTGATGTGTCCTGTCCTGTCCTATTGTCTTGATGTGTCCTATCTGTTCTGTCCTGTCCATTTGTCTTGTGGTTTTCTGTCTTTGTGGCCTATCCTGTTGTCTTGATATGTCTTGTTGTCAGTCCTGTCCTATTGTCTTGTGGTGTCCTATCTGTTCTGCCTTGTCCAATTGTCTTGTGTTGTTATGCCATTGTGTCCTTATTTGTTGTAATGTCCTTTTCCAAGTCAATCAACTTCATATCACTTTTTTATAAGGTCAAGTGTAAAAGATAGTTGCATGAAAATCTGTTCAGTTTCATTGGCAATGTTATCATTACTATTTATAGAAAATGATCAACTGATTTGGTGAAGTCACTCTAATAACTTATTTCTTAAGGAATGTTGATGAGCTATATTATAAGACTGTAACAAACAAGTTTGTGTGTCACAGTAAATATACTTATTGGCACGTGATACAGTAATTACAATAATGTTAAGAGTCTTTCTTTTGTCTTTTTCTAAATCATGACATGCTGCTTATCTTCTGTCCATGTTGCTAAGCACTAGAAGTTAGACTTCACATGTCCATAGCTAAAGCATTATTGATTAATCTGCAGGTCCATTATTATAGCATGGTGGCTTACTGTTGTTAAAGTCACAATGTGAAATGAGGTCAACAGTGCTTTTGGAGTCATGATTATGACATGATATGTCAACAAGTGATCATGAGTAAGGTGTCTTACTGTCAAAAAAAATTCTAAATTCTATGTGGTAATTTTTTTTTGTGTGTTTTTTTTTTATGGCATCAGGTCGCCAATGTCATATTTTTGCTGAAAACAGTTGATTTTCTTGAAGTATTTCTGTCAAATTTTATACTGTGGTTTAAGAATCAGGCCTTGTTAAATTCAAGTACATGTATAAATGAAATTAAATCTAAGGTTTAAACTCTGTGGATAGAACCTTAGCAAAATCTTAGTTAAGACCAAAATTTTTAAATCAACTGTCAGAATTTCACCACTCAATAAACGGACTTTTTGTGTACAAATACTCCATCAATCACAATAACTTGGGACATCTTTGGAACTACAGTACATATATACAAAAAGTGAATTTCAGAATACTGTGCACATACAAGTTGTCTCCCTTTGTTAAATTTCATGGCAGTGTTTGTTGGAAAAGTGAACTAAATGACTATTACAAATGAATTGTTAAATAGTTTTATAGTTGACATAGATCATATTAAGTGGAAGAGATGGAATTCAGATGTCTTGCAATATTCAAACAATACTCATGCCATTGGCCTTGTAAATAAATAAGTCCTCTAGATATGAAATACTGAGATACGTTATGTTTAATGTGTTAATGTTAGGCGTTTGTTTTGGTTGTACTTGAAGATTATATTCAATGAAAAGTATTTTATTGTGATGGACTGGTGTGAGTATGTTGATGGATGTATATAAAATGAGTGATTTGGAGAAATTTTTACTGACAGAGAGAGTATGTGGCCAATCAGGGACCAGATTTTTACATTAAACCTCGGTTTCTTTACTATAATTTTCCTATTAAACCTTGTGATATATTACTAGATTGGGCATTCTTTCATTGATTGATTTGTATTTTTGTGTATGAGTGTACAGACAGATGCCTAAAACAAGATCGACAATGAATCAAAACTTTGTACATTTACACATCAGTACTCTCCAAACAAGATATGAATTCTTACCAACACCATACAACACTTTACAATTAGATAAAATTTAGTTGTCATATAGAATTTATTTGCCTCAGTATGTTTTCATATTTATGCCTTATATGGTAACACAGAAGAAATCACCAGATAGCTGATTTCAGACCTCTGTTTTTGATCCGATTTGTGAAGCAGTGTGATAGAAGTTTTAAAAATAGCTTCTATACAGTATACATTGATATCTGTACATAAGGCTTTGTATATATTTTCAAATACCACTTTTGTAAGATGAAATTTATTTTGTATACAAGTAACATTGATCAGTGTACTAAGTGTTTTCCTATATACCAGGTTAAACTGGTTAGCAAATCTCTGTAACATGAGGTAAAACCATAAATGTTATGGGTTCCATAGGAAAACAAGAAAAATATCAGATCCTTGAGTTCTTTTACATAGTGTAGTATATTAAGATGATCTTTTAATATTTTATAAACAATGAAGCTAATCTAGGGGTTTGTGACAGTCAGGAGTCTTTTAAATGCAATATCAATATGGCTTAATGAAAACTGATAATCATCAATTATTTCATCTGTAGCCACAATTTTAATGCTCCTTATACATTATTACAATTTCATCTATATGATGGACTATACATCACCTCCTGTATCTTCCCCTTTTACATCAAATTATCTTCTGTTCCGTGCACTATCTGTACATTATTGATTTTTTAGTATCAGCCTTTGTTTTATATAGAAGTAAAAAACACACCTAAAATCTTCAGATGTGATTCTGTCACTCGTACATATCTACCACTTTCTTTTATTTAGAAGAAAGTAAATATACACATCTTCCTATACTTATAAGTCCATGTCTGGTTAAAAGCCCATCCATAATTATTGTTGTTCATTGTAATTACAAACAATTGTTATTTCATTGTCATGCAATAAGCCTACCTTGGGCTTTGAGTGAGATTTGGTGATCCGTGGGCTTATTACAGGATAAATAGAGTATATTTTGTTTCACTAGCTTCATTCAAAATGTTGGGTAATATTATTTTGGGTTCTATAACTTTCAGTATTTTGCTTGCTCTTGGAGAATTTTTTGATAAGGACAAAATACTGTGGTTTGAGTGTGAATTTGCTCACTTATAAATTAACAGAATGTAAGTTTTGTTCAGGTTACCTCCACAACCAATATTCACATTAAAAAATCCAAAAAATGTAATTGTCATTCATTTTTTGGTTGTACAGATATGTAACATGAAATGCTCAAATTCTTATGCATAGAAGTTGCACATGTTTGTTGAGGATGTGATAACCGAGACAGAATTGTGTGAGGTACTTATATTTCTAGTAAATCTTGTGTTTATTGGTAGGAATTTCCTTTAACTCTCTCTAGAAACATACACTGCTACGTCTTAAGTCCTTATTCTTGATTCTATGTTGATTTTTAATAAGCAATTATACTATTGCTTCCTTGATAATTATTGTCCATGCACATATAACAAGATATAGAAGTCTGCATATGGTGGACAGTATATAAGAAATGTGATGATGTTAAATGTATCCTGTTGTGCTTGCTAGAACATATGTAGTTTGTATACTATAACATGTAAAGATAGTGCTTGCCATGTATACTAGACAGTGAATAACTTATTGGACAAGATGCAATGCAGACTATGATAATGATAGCTATCTGTTGTGGAAAAAATAAGTTATTAGATTGCAGAAGGACCTGTTTATTTATCCAGACAGTATGGCACAATGGTAGAAGACTTTAGAATGTCACATTTGTCTGCAGGTTGTCTGAATAGACTTCAGATAGACCTATGAGACTTCATTTAATCAAAGTGGATGTGAAACTATCTGTTGCCATCATTTCCATTGGTCCAGCCATATCATCTGATTAAATAAAAAAAGTGCCCAATGTGTATGTAAAGAGAGATGTGTTTGCATGTCTATAAGGTGTGGGGAATGTAAGTAATGATTAGATATAGACACTCCCTCAGAAGTAAACAAGACAAAATTGTCTTGTAGTGACACAACCCTTAAAATTGAGCCTTCAAATCTGTAAAATTTTACACAAGGGCTGTGATATAAAAATAAATACTCCAATATCACTGACTTTTTAAGGATAACACACATTATAGTGACCAACTTATAACTGTTGGTGTAGTTTAGCAAAAGTAAGTGTTGAGTGCTGAACAGGGGACAAGAAAATTTCAAGATTATATTTTAACGTAACTTGAATGATCATTATCATGGTACTTATATAAAGATTGTGGTCGCCTTCATTTAATCTTGTCCAAAATCAATTTATTTTTATATATTACACAAATGATCTTTCTTCAAGACACATGTCATATTTCAATAGCTATGGTGTGCATAGGTTTTCTTTCTTCAAGACACCTAAGGCTTCTAGGTTTTCTTTCTTCAAGACACCTAAGGCTTCTAGGTTTTCTTTCTTCAAGACACATGAGGCTTCTAGGTTATCTTTCTTCAAGACACATGAGGCTTCTAGGTTTTCTTTCTTCAAGACACATGAGGCTTCTAGGTTTTCTTTCTTCAAGACACCTAAGGCTTCTAGGTTTTCTTTCTTCAAGACACATGAGGCTTCTAGGTTTTCTTTCTTCAAGACACATGAGGCTTCTAGGTTTTCTTTCTTCAAGACACCTAAGGCTTCTAGGTTTTCTTTCTTTAAGACACCTGAGGCTTCTAGGTTTTCTTTCTTCAAGACACATGAGGCTTCTAGGTTTTCTAGGTTTTCTTTCTTCAAGACACATGAGGCTTCTAGGTTTTCTTTCTTCAAGACACCTGAGGCTTCTAGGTTTTCTTTCTTCAAGACACCTAAGGCTTCTAGGTTTTCTTTCTTCAAGACACATGAGGCTTCTAGGTTATCTTTCTTCAAGACACATGAGGCTTCTAGGTTTTCTTTCTTCAAGACACCTAAGGCTTCTAGGTTTTCTTTCTTTAACACACCTGAGGCTTCTAGGTTTTCTTTCTTCAAGACACATGAGGCTTCTAGGTTTTCTTTCTTCAAGACACCTGAGGCTTCTAGGTTTTCTTTCTTCAAGACACCTAAGGCTTCTAGGTTTTCTTTCTTCAAGACACCTGAGGCTTCTAGGTTTTCTTTCTTCAAGACACATGAGGCTTCTAGGTTTTCTTTCTTCAAGACACCTGAGGCTTCTAGGTTATCTTTCTTCAAGACACATGAGGCTTCTAGGTTTTCTTTCTTCAAGACACAAGGCTTCTAGGTTTTCTTTCTACAAGACACATGAGGCTTCTAGGTTTTCTTTCTTCAAGACACATGAGGCTTCTAGGTTTTCTTTCTTCAAGACACCTAGGCTTCTAGGTTTTCTTTCTTCAAGACACATGAGGCTTCTAGGTTTTCTTTCTTCAAGACACATGAGGCTTCTAGGTTTTCTTTCTTCAATACACCTAAGGCTTCTAGGTTTTCTTTCTTCAAGACACATGAGGCTTCTAGGTTTTCTTTCTTCAAGACACCTAAGGCTTCTAGGTTTTCTTTCTTCAAGACACCATGAGTAGGCTTTTTCTTTCTTTAAGGCTTTAGGTTTTCTTTCTTCAAGACAGACAGGTTTTCTTTCTTCAAGGCTTCTAGGTTTTCTTTCTTCAAGACACATGAGGCTTCTAGGTTTTCTTTCTTCAAGACACCTAAGGCTTCTAGGTTATCTTTCTTCAAGACACATGAGGCTTCTAGGTTTTCTTTCTTCAAGACACCTAAGGCTTCTAGGTTTTCTTTCTTCAAGACACCTGAGGCTTCTAGGTTTTCTTTCTTCAAGACACATGAGGCTTCTAGGTTTTCTTTCTTCAAGACACCTGAGGCTTCTAGGTTTTCTTTCTTCAAGACACATGAGGCTTCTAGGTTTTCTTTCTTCAAGACACCTGAGGCTTCTAGGTTTTCTTTCTTCAAGACACCTGAGGCTTCTAGGTTATCTTTCTTCAAGACACATGAGGCTTCTAGGTTTTCTTTCTTCAAGACACCTGAGGCTTCTAGGTTTTCTTCCAGACGCATGAGGCTTCTAGGTTTTCTTTCTTCAAGACACCTGAGGCTTCTAGGTTTTCTTTCTTCAAGACACAGGTTTTCTTCTTAGGCTTCTAGGTTTTCTTTCTTCAAGACACATGAGGCTTCTAGGTTTTCTTTCTTCAAGACACCTGAGGCTTCTAGGTTTTCTTTCTTCAAGACACCTGAGGCTTCTAGGCTTCTAGGCTTCTTTCTTCAAGACACAAGAGGCTTCTAGGTTTAATATCTTAAAGACACTAAAGGCTTCTAGGTTTTCTTTCTTCAAGACACATGAGGCTTCTAGGTTTTCTTTTTCTAAGGACACCTAGGCTTCTTTTTCTTTCTTCAAGACACCTAAGGCTTCTAGGTTTTCTTTCTTCAAGACACATGAGGCTTCTAGGTTTTCTTTCTTCAAGACACATGAGGCTTCTAGGTTTTCTTTCTTCAAGACACCTGAGGCTTCTAGGTTTTCTTTCTTCAAGACACATGAGGCTTCTAGGTTTTCTTTCTTCAAGACACCTAAGGCTTCTAGGTTTTCTTTCTTCAAGACACATGAGGCTTCTAGGTTTTCTTTCTTCAAGACACCTAAGGCTTCTAGGTTTTCTTTCTTCAAGACACATGAGGCTTCTAGGTTTTCTTTCTTCAAGACAAATGAGGCTTCTAGGTTTTATTTTTTCAAGACACCTGAGGCTTCTAGGTTTTCTTTCTTCAAGACACCTGAGGCTTCTAGGTTTTCTTTCTTCAAGACACATGAGGCTTCTAGGTTTTCTTTCTTCAAGACACCTAAGGCTTCTAGGTTTTCTTTCTTCAAGACACCTGAGGCTTCTAGGTTTTCTTTCTTCAAGACACATGAGGCTTCTAGGTTTTCTTTCTTCAAGACACCTGAGGCTTCTAGGTTTTCTTTCTTCAAGACACATGAGGCTTCTAGGTTTTCTTTCTTCAAGACACATGAGGCTTCTAGGTTTTCTTTCTTCAAGACACCTAAGGCCTCTAGGTTTTCTTTCTTCAAGACACCTGAGGCTTCTAGGTTATCTTTCTTCAAGACACATGAGGCTTCTAGGTTTTCTTTCTTCAAGACACATGAGGCTTCTAGGTTTTCTTTCTTCAAGACACCTAAGGCTTCTAGGTTTTCTTTCTTCAAGACACCTAAGGCTTCTAGGTTATCTTTCTTCTAGGTTTTCTTTCTTCAAGACACCTAAGGCTTCTAGGTTTTCTTTCTTTAAGACACCTGAGGCTTCTAGGTTTTCTTTCTTCAAGACACCTGAGGCTTCTAGGTTTTCTTTCTTCAAGACACATGAGGCTTCTAGGTTTTCTTTCTTCAAGACACCTGAGGCTTCTAGGTTTTCTTTCTTCAAGACACATGAGGCTTCTAGGTTTTCTTTCTTCAAGACACCTAAGGCTTCTAGGTTTTCTTTCTTCAAGACACCTAAGGCTTCTAGGTTTTCTTTCGTCAAGACACATGAGGCTTCTAGGTTTTCTTTCTTCAAGACACCTAAGGCTTCTAGGTTTTCTTTCTTTAAGACACCTGAGGCTTCTAGGTTTTCTTTCTTCAAGACACATGAGGAGGCTTCTAGGTTTTCTAGGTTCTTTCTTCAAGACACCTGAGGCTTCTAGGTTTTCTTTCTTCAAGACACCTGAGGCTTCTAGGTTTTCTTTCTTCAAGACACCTAAGGCTTCTAGGTTTTCTTTCTTCAAGACACCTAAGGCTTCTAGGTTTTCTTTCTTCAAGACACCTAAGGCTTCTAGGTTTTCTTTCTTCAAGACACATGAGGCTTCTAGGTTTTCTTTCTTCAAGACACCTGAGGCTTCTAGGTTTTCTTTCTTCAAGACACATGAGGCTTCTAGGTTTTCTTTCTTCAAGACACCTAAGGCTTCTAGGTTATCTTTCTTCTAGGTTTTCTTTCTTTAAGACACCTACGGCTTCTAGGTTTTCTTTCTTCAAGACACCTAAGGCTTCTAGGTTTTCTTTCATTATAAAAATCAGCTTTACACACAATAGGTTGGTGTATCACTATTATAAAATACCACTTTACACACAACAGGTTGGTGTATCACTATTATAAAATACCACTTTACACACAACAGGTTGGTGTTTCACTATTATAAAATACAATTTTACACACAACAGGTTGGTGTATCACTATTATAAAACGGCTTTACACACTACAGGTTGGTGTATCACTATTATAAAATACAATTTTACACACAACAGGTTGGTGTATCACTATTATAAAACGGCTTTACACACTACAGGTTGGTGTATCACTATTATAAAATACAGCTTTACACACAACAGGTTGGTGTATCACTATCATAAAACACAACTTTACACACAACAAGTTGGTGTACAACTATTATAAAATACAGCTTTACACACAAGTTGGTGTATCACTATTATAAAACACAGCTTTTACACACAACAGGTTGGTGTATCACAAATATAAAATACAGCTTTACACACAACAGGTTGGTGTATCACTATTATAAAATACAGTTTTACACACAACAGGTTGGTGGGAGAGGGGGGGCAGGGATGAGGGATCAAACTAATCAGAAAGGTTCACTTTTTCTGTAATTATTAATTTGGTTGGAGAATAAATCTTGGATGGGCACCGAATGATATCTCATTGAATTGACCATATCTTCCTTATTATGACGTTGTAACAGAGGTCATTATTTATTTCAATGCCTCCGTTAGGAATCGAACTTGGGACTAGCCTGGCACTCAACCGATCGAGCTAATGAGAAGTTCTCTCTAGCCGAGTGGTATCTTGCAGCTAGTACTTTACCAGGGTTAGATACTCCCCCTCCAGGAAATAACTCGTCCTCGAGTTTCCAGGGGTTACAGCGAAGCTGGTGGGGCATGGCTAAGTACTATTCCCGGGTCCCTACATGGGCGCCAATGTAACAGAGGTATTTTACTAGGGTTACATAATGTCTTTGGCAGCTATCGGCTGTTATCTGAAATGGCGACGAACTTGCTACGACGACAGATGTATGGAGACCTGACAGAGCAATACAAGTACAAACGTTATGGTCTTTGTTGTCATACACTGAACACAATTGTTCAATCCTGCGTGTTTATATATAGTTCAAATGATTCTGACGTTCCACACTGACTATTTTACATCGATCTGTCGTCGATGAACATGACGACTCTGTCTTAATACTATATGACGGAAAGAAATGATAACAGAAAGACAACATGATACCAAGCAGGTATATCTGTGTGTTTGCTACATTCAAACAAATTATAAGAGTAAAACGGAGCTTTTATTCAAACAAAATATATGTGGAGAGAAAAAACCAAACACAGGTGGACACTGGTATCAATATCAAATGGAACTTATTGACATGTTGATCTGTCAAACTCCGTTTGTTATATTCATTTTGAAATATGTACAATGTATGTATAGATGCAAGATATATTATGTTAGCATCTGTCATTTAAATCACTAATTCAAATTGATTAATAATACGATGTTCTTTACATGATATGATTTAAGATATCTCTTTAATTTTATGACGTATTTTTGTATGCAATAAATGAACCACACATACACACACACACACAATATGAAAGGGCTTGCGCCTTCGTGCGATACAGAAATATGAAGTCCAGGACAGACCGTCCTCGATACTACAGGGGTTACAATCACTATCGCTCTCTGCACCCCTGGATCAAGTCATGGCAACATTGAGGGTTTCGTGTGCGACACATTGTGGACAAGACGAAAAGACTACTTCGATTCTTTGCTGTACATCAAGCGAATATCGAGGCTGCAAAACGGTATAATGTAATGGCATAAAAGTTGGTTGTCGCTCCTTTGTGATCTTTACAAGGAACGTATCAGCCTGTGATTGGTCAGCTTTTTTTTTCTCCTGGAACCAATCCAATTACTTCGCTTGCGCCTTCAATTTTGCCATGACATGTTCAAGTGGTGGAGAGACGGAAGTGATCCTTACCCCTGGAGTATCAAGGATAGGGACAGACGAGTCTTTGCCCAAACATAGTGTTTTGTGCCAGATGTCAACATCGGAAGATCCTTGTCATACCGGAAACCACTCCAGCTGGTATATACTATACACATATATAGAGTACTAGGGATTTTACATTTTAAGTGATAACCGAAATAAAATCCCAAATCTTTATCATCTTTATGTTAAAGTTTGTGATTAAAAATTGAAGTAAACCTTTATTTTAAAATTAAAATATCGGTGAATATCATTGACTCAGACTGATGTGGGTGAATGAGAAAAATATGCTCTTAATCGGAGAATCCAGAAAAAGCTCGCGTTATCGGGCTAATCTAGGTCGAGTGGAGAGAGATTGCACTCATTTGTCACGAGACTATCAAAATTTTCGGAAAGGAAACACCTGCCAAAACGAGTCCACACAGGAAAAAGTCCGAAATGAAGAAGAAAGAACATTCAATGTTACGTTTTGGCGTCTTTTTATCTTATTTTGGCGTTATTTTGTTATTTCATTGTGATGAGTGATTTCATGTAGGCTATTTGTCCCCTTGATTTAGCGGCTTTCTTAAACTCTTAATGTTGATTCGTTTATCTTAATATCAAATAAAAGAAAAGAAATGTCACAGGATCTTAGAACTCGGAAAAATAGGAAGTAAATTCCAAAGGTCAGATACATGTACATATCATAACAAAAGTAGATTGTTGTCACTTAAGAGACGTTATATAAGGAGGAAATATATATAAACAAAGACAGGGCAGTAATACCGTCCGTCAAAATCTCTTTTCAAGGCCATCTGACCTTTTAAATGAAAACTCTAAAACTCAATTAACTTGGAACGTCCGTGAAGATAGATATATAACTATATCATTCATGTCTTTACTATATGTATGGAAAACTGTTTATATCGTAGCCATATCCCCAAGGATTTCAATCATACGTCTATGAGTGTGTTTCGGTCGAAACACGAAATATTACTGAACCACGCACGTGTTGGCATTCAGCCTGCGTTTTACGTTTATCACAACAAGAACTGTCAGTACTGTTGACGGAAAGCATTATTGAAGTTGGTTAACTGAATTTATTCTTTTTGTTTCATCCTAAGATCTGATGCTGATGATCAAACACCATCGAAATAACGTGGTAATACAATGATGGTGATCACGTGATATATTGGTGTAAGGGCGATGTCACGTGTCACATGGACATTTTTATTTTTAAAGGATGCACAGTACCATTGAGATAATTAGGATCGTTCATATAAGATTTTGTAAAAGAAGCCTAAGGAGTTTTCATTTTTGACTCCATTATAGACCTCTTACACCCCTCGTCACACTTCCTTCTCATTCTTCCCTAATCCTCCTTTATCCCTCGCCACCTTCCCTCTCGTTCCTCCTTTATCCCTCGCCACTTTTCCCTCTCGTTCCTCCTTCTTCCTCCTTTATCTCTCGCCACCTCCCCTCTCGTTCCTTGCTATTCTTCCTTTATCCCTCCCCACTCTTCCTTCTCATTCTTCCCTAATCCTCCTTTATCCCTCGCCACTCTTTCCTCTCGTTCCTCCTTCCTCCTTTATCCCTCGCCACTCTTCCCTCTCATTCTTCCCTAATCCTCCTTTATCCCTCGCCACTCTTTCCTCTCGTTCCTCCTTCTTCCTCCTTTATCTCTCGCCAATCTCCCCTCTCATTCCTCCCTTATCCTTCGCAACACTTCTCTCTCATTCCACGCTCTTCCTCCTATATCTCTCGTCAACCTTACCTCCATCCTAAATACTCCTGGGGATATTACCACTTTCGCTTTCTGCAACCCTGGAACATGTCATGGCAAAATTGAAGACACAGGCGGAGCAATTATTGGATTGGTTCAAGGAGAAAAACCTGACCAATCACAGGCTGATACGTTCCTTCTGAAGATTACAAAGGAGCGACAACCAACTTCTAAGCCATTACAGTATACCGTTATGTGACCTCAAGATTTATCTGATGTACATCAAAGGAACAAATTAGTCTTTTCGTCTTGTCCACAAGGCGTTGTGCATGGACGTCAATTTTGTCATTACAGGTTCCAATGGTGCAGAGAGCGATCGTAACACTTGAGTATCAAACATTTCCCTCTCTTCGCTATTCCTCCTTCATTCCTCGCAATCCTTCCCTCTCAATCCTCGCTATTCTTCCTTTATTCCTCGTCATCCTTCCCTCTCAATCCTCGTTATTCTTCCTTTATCCTTCGTCATCCTCTCAATCCTCGCTATTCTTCCTTTATCCCTCGTCATTCGTCCCTCTCAATCCTCGCTATTCTTCCTTTATCCCTCGTCATCCTTCCCTCTCAATCCTCGCTATTCCTGTTCATCCCTCGTCATCCTTCCCTCTCAATCCTCACTATTCCTCCTTCATCCCTCGTCATCCTTCCCTCTCTATCTTCGTTATTCTTCCTTTATCCCTCGTCGTTCGTCCCTCTCAATCCTCGCTATTCTTCCTTTATCCCTCGTCATCCTTCCTTCTCAATCCTCGCTATTCTTCCTTTATCCCTCGTCATCCTTCCCTCTCAATCCTCGCTATTCTTCCTTTATCCTTCGTCATCCTCTCAATCCTCGCTATTCTTCCTTTATCCTTCGTCGTTCGTCCCTCTCAATCCTCGCTATTCTTCCTTTATCCCTCGTCATCCTTCCCTCTCAATCCTCGCTATTCCTCCTTCATCCCTCGTCATCCTTCCCTCTCAATCCTCGTTATTCTTCCTTTATCCTTCGTCATTCGTCCCTCTCAATCCTCGCTATTCCTCCGTTATTCTTCGTCATCCTTCCCTTTCAATCCTCGCTATTCTTCCTTTATCCCTCGTCATCCTTCCTTCTCAATCCTCGCTATTCTTCCTTTATCTCTCGTCATCCTTCCCTCTCAATCCTCGCTATTCCTCCGTTATTCTTCGTCATCCTTCCCTCTCAATCCTCGCTATTCTTCCTTTATCCCTCGTCATCCTTCCTTCTCAATCCTCGCTATTCTTCCTTTATCTCTCGTCATCCTTCCCTCTCAATCCTCGCTATTCCTCCGTTATTCCTCGTCATCCTTCCCTCTCAATCCTCGCTATTCCTCCTTTATCCCTCGTCATCCTTCCCTCTCAATCCTCGCTATTCTTCCGTTATCCCTCGTCATTCGTCCCTCTCAATCCTCGTTATTCTTCCTTTATCCCTCGTCATCCTTCCCTCTCAATTCTCGCTATTCTTCCTTTATTCCTCGTCATCCTTCCCTCTCAATCCCCCTATTCCTCCTTCATCCCTCGTCATCCTTCCCTCTCAATCCTCGTTATTCTTCCTTTATCCCTCGTCATTCGTCCCTCTCAATCCTCGCTATTCCTCCGTTATTCCTCGTCATCCTTCCCTCTCAATCCTCGCTATTCTTCCTTTATCCCTCGTCATCCTTCCCTCTCAATCCTCGCTATTCTTCCGTTATCCCTCGTCATTCGTCCCTCTCAATCCTCGCTATTCTTCCTTTATCCCTCGTCATCCTTCCCTCTCAATCCTCGCTATTCCTCCTTCATCCCTCGTCATCCTTCCCTCTCAATCCTCGTTATTCTTCCTTTATCCCTCGTCATTCGTCCCTCTCAATCCTCGCTATTCCTCCGTTATTCCTCGTCATCCTTCCCTCTCAATCCTCGCTATTCTTCCTTTATCCCTCGTCATCCTTCCTTCTCAATCCTCGCTATTCCTCCGTTATTCCTCGTCATCCTTCCCTCTCAATCCTCGCTATTCTTCCTTTATCCCTCGTCATCCTTCCCTCTCAATCCTCGCTATTCTTCCTTTATCTCTCGTCATCCTTCCCTCTCAATCCTCCCTATTCCTCCTTCATCCCTCGTCATCCTTCCCTCTCAATCCCCCTATTCCTCCTTCATCCCTCGTCATCCTTCCCTCTCAATCCTCGTTATTCCTCCTTTATCCCTCGTCATCCTTCCCTCTCAATCCTCGTTATTCCTCCTTCATCCCTCGTCATCCTTCCCTCTCAATCCTCGTTATTCCTCCTTCATCCCTCTTCATCCTTCCCTCTCAATCCTCGTTATTCCTCCTTCATCCCTCTTCATCTTTCCCTCTTCCCCCCATTCCTCTACCACCCATGACTAAACGGTACAGATGAGGTTGAAACATTTTATGTACTTATATGAGAAAAAGCTAACAATAGAAATTTCGCATGTGGTTTTAATTTATTTAAATTAAAAATTATTTAAACAATATTTAATCTATAAATAAATATAGAATTATAGAAACACTTATTGAGTCTTAAATTGAATTCAATTATGATTTTGGTTCTGCCTAGAGTTCATTAACCTTCACATCATAACCTCGATTTCGTCCGTCCATCTCGTACCTCTTCTCACTGCGCATCTTCCCTGAATACTCATTCTTTCTCGCTCTCCTCCTCCAGCCCCCTTCATCCAAACCTGATACATCTATTATGACATTCATGTATGCACACACATTATTCTTTATGACTAGCTAACGTTGACTTGAGGCCAACACGGGATATTGACAAAGCATCTCCGAAAAATTGTTTTGACCGAAGTTTCAGCAATCGTTAGTGGACATCATTAACTGGAATTCTGACATCGGTACATGACGTCATCTAAAGGTAAAACGTTTACCTATTCGTATGAGGTATTTTCTGTATTTGAGCAATTGTCCGTTTAGAACGTTCTGGAATCACACGTGAGCCTTGTCCTGTTGTGTATGTGATGTCATTTGCTTGGAATCCTGGTTTGTATTTTACAAATATAGTTTCATCAAATTTATTTAAACCTAAACCAAAATATGTATAGTTGATTTTTCATTTGCTTATGTTTTATAATCACTATATATGTGTGTTTATATCATTGTGTGTGTATTTTTATATTTGTATATTGTTCTTGCAAGCATATATCATATCACAAGTGTTCGGACCTATCTGATGTAGTGTACACAATCAGGAATGATTAGTCCTCTAATATGTACACTTATTAGCACTTATTTGTCTTTGAGACATGTGCTTTGTGTAGGAGCTTGATTACAGAAGACAATACCCCATCTAGCTACAGTCAAAATATCATTTAACAGTGTTAGCGTCTGTGAGAACTTTTGTCTATTACGCCGTCATATTGAGACAGAACAAGTCCTTGGCGTTTATAGCTGGGATACGGCTGGTACTTATCTCAGCGCCGGAGGGCTAATAAGACATACTGTTGACATTTATAACTAGTAAACACGTTTTGAAAAAAATGTAAACAAATTACTACAGCGGATGGTTCTGATAATATTGCTGATTTAATATCCTTTTTATAAAGCGGAATTTGAAAATCCCATGATCGCGAAGGTATTGGAAATCTTGTTTTAGAAATTATTCTTTAAAAAAAAATTTTTTTACCACATTGCAAGGACGGGAAAAATTTGCGAAAAATAAACAGTATGAAAAAGATAATCTTACCTACTTACATATAACTATTCTGCTTTATGTATATATTACTTCAAGTCATGACAACGGTTTGCACTAAAATTTATATTGCAACGGAATATACTTATTATATATAATATTAAGTCAATGGGGAAAAAAACGGGAAACAGCGCGTTATTAAAAAAAAAGAAATCAATGAAAAAGTACGTCCAGTTATTAAGTGTTATTTTATTAATGTTATCAACTGTTACAAAACTCTGACAGGACTAATTGTTTTATACCTCTTTCAATGTTACATTTTATTTTACAACCGACATCCTCAACAAAAGTTCACACCTTTGTAAGTAAAAACCCAATCACTATTTTCTTCTTTCCTATCCGCTTTTTCTTTAATTTCGAACTTTGTCGGACATTTCTCAGTTTTGTTCAATCAATGCTTTGTCTATAAAGTTCTCGGCAATACTGCTTTGATTGATGACAATGAGTTCCACTTGACAAGGAAGCAGTGTGTTATCCTGGATAAACTTATACAGTGCAATTCTGTAATGTCCTGCAATTGTTAGATATAAATTCTCTTAAATTGCATGTAACTTTGTTGTTAATTCTGTTTTAAACACTGTGTACCGCACAATCAACATACTGTGAAGAAGACATTTTTCGTGAGTTTTAATTTACGTGGGTTTTTTTACCAACTGTTAAAAACACAATATCTTGGAACATTTTCCTTTGATTTCGATATGACACCGTTATCTTCATCAGGCACCTAGTGGTCGTTACTCTGATGAAGATGACAATGTGGTCATCGAAACATCACACAACTTGTACCTTAGCACAGGGTATCATGACTTGGACACGTTAAGATGACACCCCAGCCGGAAATCTTATACTGACCATGGACAAGTTAGTCCTTATATACTGAATGAAAAACAGGAAACACTAAAAACTTTTTTCAGCGGTATGTCGCGGCTTGAGGACAGAACCCTTAATCTTCCTCCTTTTGGGGGACGCTCTACTCAAAAGCCAAAACGATTAGATGGACATCAGAGAAAAATATCTTAAAAAAAGAATCTCTATTAGATCGACATTACGATCAGTTTTTACGTCCCACTTACAGGGCAGTTACTGATGTGACAACTTTAGTGTTACACTTACAGTTACTATGACAACAACTTCATTTTATCTCTAAATAACGTTAATCAGTGAATAAGCAACTAAGTACCAAAGTTTGTTATGAAATACTCAATAGTGGTATATAACTGGTATGAAAATACAGGCGCGTGCATGCACGTGATATGTGATTATATTTCCCTGGGAATGAATGTTAACGAGGCGTGATCTCTCAGAGATGACATAATACACCAAAATGTCTCCCAGCCCGCCCAGAAGGTTCGTCACTACCGCCTTGTCTTCTTATTTAATAATGTAGCGTCCTAACATTGCAGCAGACACCTCTTGTACAGAAATAAAACTAGGTCAATGATGACCCTGTGTCGTTGATTTCATCAGACTACACAAGTTAAACACTTCACTGTATAAGTATAAATTGCATTTCATTTCTATCTTCTTCCAATGAAGCTAACAGTTTCTACAGAAGGGTATAACAATGCTCATAGTCTCACATTCATAGATTTACACATCATAATGCATATTACCCTGGCACAGTAGTTTTGTTCTCGCTTTTGCCTTGAGAATAGTTTCTGCAATCTGGTTTTAATAACGCTAGCGAGTCACGGGTGTTATAAGACCAGTTTTTCACTGTTCTGTCTTGTAACACGTATATTAATATATTTGCTATTTATCACTCGACACCACCGATTCCCCGTATGGGGCCTCATCCCAGGCATCACGTAGACCTGATTAATGCGAGTTTACATGGATGGCATTGTATGGGTCAATTTGACTTGTTATCGCTAAGGTCTCCTGTTAACAGGCGATGGAAAGAACAAAATAGAGGTAGGTCAATTATCATGTCAATTTCCTAATGAACGAATTAAGGAGGTAATCAGTACTGATGTCTATTACTTGTCCTAAGTATCGACGCATCATGGTTGGGGTACATGGAGCCATCAGAAGTAAAGAGTCTACAAGCTTTTGATTAATGTGCGTTATAAATTCATTCTTGTTTTGGATGTTGTTTGTTGTTATCGTACCTGTATTTCCGCTTCTGGTCACATGCTCTGTCGGACAACTAACCATGTATATTGATTTAAAAACTTCTTGAATGTAAACGATTACTTCCACTCTTTGGTTTCGCGACTTAAAAGCTTCGCCGTCAAAATGGCTCTGTGAATATTTCCTTTCGATTTGCTGTGAAATCGTTCTCTGTAGCAAATGACAGTAGAGGAGTGAATTGGTGTCGTTGCTGTCGCTCATAGTTAAACTGATTTTATATCATTATATGTGATGAAAACATTTAAACTGGAGCTTGGTAAAGGTCTGTATGTTAATTATATTGAAATACAAACGTACCTTAACCAGTTTTAAAATACAAGCGCGATTCCTCTCATTCGTGTGCTCTAACGGGTGTCATCCTGGTTAACTATCTGACTACCAGTTGAAGTGACCAATGGCGAAACTGTTCAAGTTGGGATCTCACTCATTGGTGAGACCAGCTACAGCCGCAGACCACTGACCATTGCGAAAGAAGGGGGTGATCACGCGCTGGACCCGATTGACACACAAATGATCTATTCTGTTAGTGTTCTAGTTAATAGATAATAAAAATAGCTCAATCTTTAGAAATATCTATTGCATGACAGGGAAAAAAATCAAAACAATATGAAAGGTGCATCTTGCCTAAATACATATTAATTAGGGATAATTAGTCAGCCTGACTGTGGACAGTGCCTGCAGCTCTAAAACAAAACAAAATTTATTGCGTAGAATTGTTGAAATTGTCATTTATAGATGACGTAAAAAATGTGGATAAACATTTACTAATGTTGACATCAAATGTATCGATAGTTTTTCAGCGATATCAATGTTTAATATTGAAGAATTGACAGGGATTCTCCTAAACTTTTTTTCACAACGTAAGGCAATATGTTACTACCCAGAAAAAAGAGGCAGAGACGTATTTCTCTACTGTATATATATATATATATGTAAAGGAAATTATTTTAAAAAACACACAAGAAAAAGTTAAGTTAGTATTTTGCATAACGTTTTCACAGCTTAGCTGCTCCACAGTGCAACTTTTTCTTGTGAGTTTTTTTAATAATTTTCTTTATATTATCACTTGCGTATCGTCATTAACTATATTTTTAATATATATATACGTTATACATATTTAGGTGAAGGTGCGATACAGTAATTATTTATTAAAGTGTTCATCAACACGTGTCTGCATAGTTTGTCAGAGTTAATAAGTCCGCCGGTATTGGACTACATCTGTGGCGGTGATAGCGATTTGGCAGCGTGTTCTGTATTGTAAGATGTATCACCAGGAGGAGTTCGTACGTACTACCGATACACTGTACACAATATGTTATAGGTGTGTCTAGTGTGAAATGTTGGAGAAACAAGAGAATTATCACACCACATCGACAGCTGGAAAACCGTTATACTTCACGATTTAATGCAAGAAGTCGTCAACAGACGGGTAAACTCTAACACAGGGTTTAGAAACATGCAGGTTGAAGAAATTTATGGGGAGTTGTATGGTTGTCATAGTGATCCACTGTGTGCGATATAAACGTGGATGTGTTTGATGCGTGTTAGTTTGCTTGTTGGTCACGTTGTTGTATACCTTGTTCTCATTTAAATAGTGACATTACTTGCTTTGATTGATCAAGATTTAGATATTGGGAGTCGGTGAATCAGAAGACGGTTACTCTTCTGGAACACCTGATCTAATTTTCTTGTTCTTTTTCGGTAGTTTCCGTGTAATTTACTTTGCCCTAGTTTTATTTAATTTAATATTGGATTATGATTATTTGGACATGTTGGTATTTTTTTCAATGTTTAGCTTTTAATATGATTTTGTTTTTCGTTGCAACCGGGTAAACTTTTTTTTATATTTACAAAATCACTATAATTATCTATTTCCATCAAATATATACTATAAATGTAACGTGGATGCTTTGTCTTTACACAACTAGACATCGGTTTGTATCATCTTAACTAAAATGGCGTGAAAGAAGTCGTTAATGTATAAGTCTGGCAGTTTACATCTTGGTTAGCTGTTTGTATCATAACCTTAGTTTTTACTGTCTTCTAGAACATAACACAATGATACACATGTTACAATACACATGAACAGTCTGTCCAGAAAAGTACTTCTGACTGACATACACGAAAACGACAAATAAGATGACGCGTGTGTATATACAACAATCACATATGTGAACATACAGTGTAGAAATAGTTCTACACATGTGTGAACATACACTGTAGAAATAGTTCTACACATGTGTGAACATACAAAGTAGAAGTAGTTCTACACACGTGTAAACATACAATGTAGAAGAAGTTCTGCACATGTGTGAACATACACAGTAGAAGTAGTTCTACACATGTGTGAACATGTGTGAACATACACAGTAGAAGTAGTTCTACACATGTGTGAACATGTGTGAACATACACAGTAGAAGTAGTTCTACACATGTGTGAACATACACAGTAGAAGTAGTTCTACACATGTGTGAACATACAATGTAGAAGAAGTTCTGCACATGTGTGAACATACACAGTAGAAGTAGTTCTACACATGTGTGAACATACAATGTAGAAGTAGTACTACACACGTGTGAACATACACAGTAGAAGTAGTTCTACACATGTGTGAACATATACTGTAGAAATAGTTCTACACATGTGTGAACATACACAGTAGAAGTAGTTCTACACATGTGCCTGAACATAATTTCACCTGAAATATTTCCCTCTGAATGACACTGATTATTTAGATAACTTTTGATTATCAGCCTATAAATTTTCCACAATTCACGAGTTTTTATCACTGACAAGTACTACAAGGAAAAACACAACTGTATTTGACTGTACTGATATATCAGTTTACTTGGGAAGACGTTATTCATTTGTAACTTTTGTGCAACCACTACATGAAAATCACTCGGATAGGAGCACCATTGTCCCTCTAGCTGCGGTTTTAATCGTGGGGTATGTCGCATTTGAGCGTGCGATTTTTTTATTTTTGATGCTTGTCATAACTGATATTCATGAGGTTTAATTCAGTGTTTGTTACGATGCCAACATAACGTTAAATTTGTTAACGTTACACTTCTGATTTACTGATACATGAGAATCTTGATTGTCCATCAAACGGACTGTTGTTTTCCTCAATTATTTTTTATTCAAGATATATTTTTTGGTAATTCCCTCCGTGTATGTTTAAGATTATGAACTTTGACAAATCATTATTTGATTACTTATATATAAGGATTTCGCCTCATCACGCATTTACTAACCATTTATTTTTATTAAATGTCCGAAACCACCAAAGTACAATTAAAAGATACACTGGCGAGGTAAATATTACTAACACGTGCTGAACAAAATGTATCGTAATGTTAGCAATGACTTTCTGTTACAGGAAACATCAGTGACGTCATCTATATACGTAATATGGTGACCGTCGCACGATGACGTCATGTGAGATTGCGTGTAGTGTAGCCATGCGTGTACTACTCGTGATGGTGAGTATTGTAAACTTAAACATCAACAACATGAACGTTTGAAAGTATCTATTTGTTCAGTGTTGATAACTTCAAATCCATTGACTTACGTTTCTACAAGATTATAAAGGTTGTTAAAACGACAGCATTTACGGAGAAAGTGTCCGAATCTTTAAGAATGGTTTAATCTTTAACAAAACAAAAAATTTTATATGGGTCTGTTTTCAAAAGAGTTAAGAGTAGTAGATAGAGGTTATTTAAAACATGTCGCCATCATCATCACCAGACGCAAGCAGATACAGGTAACAATTTTAGGGGTATCGTCATGCAACAAAGAAACGTAGCAAGTTTAACTCCAGAATAACATTCCTATGATCAATGGTGTTGTGATACTTTATTCAGTAATGGTGTATAACTGATATAAGGATGATAAAGGGGTATTAAAACAGGTCTTCATCCTTATCATACGCAAGCAGATACAGGTATCAATTTTTGGGACATCGTCATGTAGTCTATATAAAGGAAGGGGTCGCTTATTGCATGGACAAACAAAGACAGGGTAACCATCTGACAATGAATGTGGGAATTTCGGTATATTGGTGTCATAAATGAATCATTTCTTATTTGAAATTTGTGCTACTTAAATGTCATTGTGTTATAGAAGAAGTATATGTATGTGTTTAATTTGTCGTTTTTATTTTGATAAAGAAGTTTCTTCACTCAAATTTGAAAAAAAAATTGTAACGGAATCGGTTATTACGATAGCTTTATTCATATGACATTCTTAACGGCCCATCAACACACAAAAGGTCAAGGTCATTAGGGCCGTAAACAGTAAAACACACACCGATGCAAAAGGAAATAACATTATTATTATGACATTCTTAACGGCCCGTCAACACACAAAAGGTCAAGGTCATTAGGGCCGTCAACAGTAAAACACACAGCGATCCAAAAAGGAAATAACATTATTATTATTATTATGACATTCTTAACTGCCCCTTAACACACAAAAGGTCAAGGTCATTAGGGCCGTCAACAGTAAAACACACACCGATGCAAAAGGAAATAACATTATCATTATTATGACATTCTTAACGGCCCGTCAACACACAAAAGGTCATTAGGGCCATGAAACGAACTAAAATGAAAAAAGCAAATGCTAAAAATTTTAAATGGTTATAGTATCACAAAAGATTAAAATTGTATGTCATAGTCTATAATACAGACCAACAATAACCTAGACTTTCATTAATTTCAACAGTTTCAAAAGGGGTCTTTAGACTTGTTACGATAAAAAAATTCTCGAGTAGACAGAAGGTCAATTCAGTCCATTACGCAAGCCTAGCTTTATAGTATGAACATAGTACATTTCATGTGAAGGTGAGAAGATGATCTAATTCACCTACAATAGACTAAACATGTCATTTTTTTCAGAAAAGACACGATTTATACAAAGGTTTTGGATGTCTAAGTCACAGCCAACATGTTATCGGCAGGAGGCAGCAATCTTTGGAGATTACTGGTTCAGATATTCTTTCTCGTTCTTGTCATTAACGATGCCTCAATCACAAGCTCTTTGCCTATTCCAAAGAATGTCGAACAAAACGTCACTAATATCACCGATACAACCGTCGAATTACATTCCAATAGAGCAGACCGTTGTATACAATGCATTCTGCCATCAGGCGAAGACTTCCAGCATAACGCATTTATCAAGAGGCCACCGGAGACCTACGTAGCGCTGAAAGAAAGCACAGCTGTGTTCGAATGCATTCCCAGTTTATTTAACATCTCAAGTGATGATGTCACTGTCACGTGGACAATTCCATTTTCAGTCCCGGTGACGTCGTATGATAAACTACATTCCGAGGATGCAACGGGAGCCTTCATAACTCCAAACAGCTCAATTTTGATTATGAAAAATGTGCAACCAGAGTTCTCCGGAATTTATCAGTGTGTGGTGGAAACTTCCTCTAGCACTATAATAGCTGAAATGAACTTGGTCGTTCGAATGTATGTAGTCGACATATATAACTGGCTTATCGCTGGAATTCCTGGGTTTTTACTGATATCCATGTGTGTCGTCATAACTTTCTTTTATTGTAGAATAGAAAAAAATCGCAGGGAATTCTACCGAGCACGCCGGCTTCTCAAGGAACAACAGGTTTTATATAAATATTGATACCGAAATATTTCAACAATTTCTGAAAACAAATCTTAGATGTAGGAAAACGTTCCCTATTTACTTGGATTGAAATTTCGTCTTCTTTTGAAAAAGTACACAGAGAGCCCTTGTCTGTAAGAGGATTGTGAGGAGACACAATGAAACATATTTCTAAATACTTCAGATGAATAACTTAAAATATGGCACTTTGTGTGCAAAAGAATGTATCTATAAAGAATATGTGTATCTATTAATAAGATCATATCGTACAATTTGTGTAATTAGGTCCTATTTTACAATTTTTAAAATTAGGTCCTTTCTTACAATTTTTGTAATTAGGTCCTATTTTACAATTTTAAATTAGGTCCTACTTTACAATTTTTGTAATTAGGTCCTACTTTACAATTTTAAATTAGGTCCTACTTTACAATTTTTGTAATTAGGTCCTACTTTACAATTTTTGTAATTAGGTCCTATTTTACAATTTTTGTAATTAGG
This sequence comes from Ylistrum balloti, assembly GCF_031769215.1. NCBI lineage: Eukaryota > Metazoa > Mollusca > Bivalvia > Pectinida > Pectinidae > Ylistrum > Ylistrum balloti. Next base: position 135,762 of record NW_026782187.1, read on the forward strand.
TCCTACTTTACAATTTTTGTAATTAGGTCCTACTTTACAATTTTTGTAATTAGGTCCTACTTTACAATTTTAAATTAGGTCCTACTTTACAATTTTTGTAATTAGGTCCTATTTTACAATTTTAAATTAGGTCCTACTTTACAATTTTTGTAATTAGGTCCTACTTTACAATTTTTGTAATTAGGTCCTATTTTACAATTTTTGTAATTAGGTCCTACTTTACAATTTTTGTAATTAGGTCCTAATTTACAGTTTTTGTAATAAGATCCTGTATTACAAGTTGTATAGTATTTACTATATTTCCATCTTTGTACGTTTCAGTGTTGTTTACAAGTGAAAAATATCAGTTAGGTCCTAAACTCTTACTGGATGTCCTGCCTCTAAAACCGTCTAAGGGTATCACTTTTGCCTGTAAGTTTTTATGCAGTATTAATTTTGTGTAAAAATTCGAATAAGTACACCACAGTCTTCCTGATCCTATCAAATATTCGTATTTCACACTTTACGAATGAGAGACATCGGGATTGTAGCTTTACTTTTATTACGATTTGACTTTATCACTGAGAATACAGAACTCTTAAACCCTTCTAGCAGATGGAGTAGTGTGTTGATACCATGAAGAAAATCTTGTTATTTTTCAAGAACTACTAAACTTATAAAATTGGATGGTTTAGCACTGCCTAATTACGGCAGATTTTCTCTGTACGATTTCTTTTCTTATTTTTTAGTGTTGACCATTTCATGATATTTTCATCCAATTACTTCCTAATTTCGCTGTGGTTTTTGACACATTCAGCCTACGATACTAGTACCACAAGTGTCTCGATTCCTTATTTCCATACTTCAGCTATTGAGTGTTGTGTCTATCAAATTACGAAAGAAATTATGTTATGTCCATATTTTGAAAAATGAACTGAATATCTAACAATGAGACATTTTTCAAAAGAAGCATATAACACAGGATTAAGCTGAAGGTATTTCCTGTACATTCCTTATATATTGTACGCTATCCTGACCTCCATGGAATTCGAAGTAGGGCATTCCATGACTTCATCACGTCCTTACAGACTATATCAAGCTGTACTTTCACCAAATCAAATATAAATGTATCTCATTTAATTAACGTTCTCACGGCTTGTTCGTCTGAACAATAAAACAACTTTGTGATTTTATTGTTGTAAGTGATACATATCCTTAGTCCTCACCGATCTTACCGCGATCCTTCAAAGGACTATAACGTCTGTTTACTTTATTTTTATTCTCGCACTCTTCCACAAAAAATGACTACTTTTTTCTCACTTCCCCACAAGAATTTTGACTACTCTTTTCTCACTTCCCCACAAGAATTTGACTACTTTTTTCTCACTTCCCCACAAGAATTTGACTACTTTTTTCTCACTTCCCCACAAGAATTTTTCTACTTTTTTATTCTCGCTTCTCAACAAGAATTGACTACTTTTTTCTCACTTTCTCAGAAGAATTTTTCTACTTTTTTATTCTCACTTTCCCACAAGAATTTGACTACTTTTTTATTCTTGCTTCTGCACAAGAATTGACTACTATTTTATTCTCGCTTCTGCACAAGAATTTTTCTACTTTTTTATTCTCGCACTCTCCCGCAAAAAATTCACTACTTTTTCATTCTCGCATCCCCACAAGAATTTGACGACTTTTTTCATTCTCGCTTCTGCACAAGAATTTTTCTACTTTTTTATTCTCGCTTCTGCACAAGAATTTTACTACTTTTTATACTCTCTTCTCCACAAGATTTTACTACTTTTTTATTTACACTTCCCCACAAGAATTTTTCTACTTTTTTATTCTCGTTTCTTCACAAGAATTTGACATTTTAATTTCAAATTCACTACAAGAGTTCAACTGCTTGTTTGACTACATTTTCATTCCCATTTCCCTATGATAATTTGATAATTTTTTTTCATCCCTACTTTCCCACAAGATTTTGACCAAATATTTGTACTCTCTTTCTAAAGAAGAAGAATTCGACGACATATTAATTGAAGTACCTTCACAAACACTTCACAGCATTTTCATTCAATTTCCCTACTAGAATTTGACCACATTTTTATTCCCATTTCCTTACAAGGATTTGTCTTGATTTTTTATTTACATTTCACCAAAAGAATTGTCTTAATTTTTCATTCCATTTACCTACAAGGATTCCTCTTGATTTTTCATTCCATTTCCCTACAAGGATTTGTTTTGATTTTTCGTTTCTATTTCCCCCACAAGAATTCGTCTTGATTTTTCATTCCATTTCAGCGCAATATTTTTTTTACCCGATTCCCCACAAGAATCTGACATCATTACATATTAATCATACTTGCTTCTACATTTCGTTCACACGATTTACATGTTTTTAGTCAGTAACACAATGCCTTAAATTTTATTCTACAATCTGACAAAATTCCCATTTTCACTTTTTGATTCCACTCGAATAATTTCTAATTCACATGCATGTACACGTCTCATCAGAATGCTGGCACGTTTTTGAATGTATTTTCGTTCATATTTGTATGTTATTGCTTAACAATAAACAGGTAGATACATAGGAGAGATCTATTGAAAATAACGTGACAAGCGTTTTCTAACCTCACTTAACAATATTATATGAAAAATACTCGATTAATTCATCGACAAACGTTTATTGGTTATTATGGGACACCCTTTTTGCGACACTTTATTTTGGGACACCCCCTTTTTTGGACCCCCTATTTCGGGACAGTGTTTTGGAGCACCCTATTTTGGGACACCCTTTTTTAGACATCATATTTTGGGACACCCATTTGTAAATTGGAACAACCGCTGCAGTTTATCCCTACCGAACATGATACGGAGAATTATTTAAGAGTATTGAACTTCTTTTTTGTTTTCTAATGTTTAGCTTTTAAGAAGTAAAATTTCACAAAAGTACAAATGTATATTGATCTTTATTTGTTTTGTTCCTTCAATCAAGATTTTAGCTACAAGAGAATAAAACTTCAATTGATGTAGGAGATTTTATGAAGACCTGAATGAAACATTGACATACAAATCACTCTGGTTAGACAAGGAAGTTAAAAAAAAATGTCTTCCAAGATCCGAGGTGTAACGCCAAACCACATGGCAGCTTACATATATATTGCTTTAGAAGTTTCTCCTCCAGGTGGAACGATAACGTCACGTGTAGATGGATTAAATTTATGTTAACAGTGCATTGTCTGCATGTGGAGCAGAAATCGACTTCAAAATATATCGTCAATTTATTTGTAGATAGCATATCCTATCCCATGTGTAGCTTAACTTCAGTGTTTGTTGCCATGTCTGTGATGCGAAAATACCTGTTTATGTCTTACTGAGATGGTACGTATTTTACAAGGTGGTCATGAAACAACCATTGAGAAGCATAAATAAAAACCATTTAGAAAAATAGCATATACAGTATAAAAATGGTGTCATGTTTTTTAATCTGAATATGAAGAGATAAAACATGGCTGCTGCAACGTTCTTAGCCACGATTCAGACGTCGATTCAGATTCAAAATTTAAACCAAATTGACCAGAAACCCTAAGGAACTCGACTTGGTGCTTTTGACAATTTACTTAGGAGTCGATATTGGATCTATCCAGTTGCACAAACACGTCTGCATTTACAGTACACAGGTACACTAAATATACAGAAATGCCTTTCTTGGGGTCCGTCTTCTTCTTCAGGTTCAACAAGAAGCCAGACGTAGGCTTCTTCCATTTCGCAATTTCTACAGCTACCTTCTCTGCAATAGATAAGTAGAAGTAAGGGTAATGTCATTGTGAGTTTATCAGGCAACGGAAATTTAAAATCCCAGCGAGAGGTCCTTAGGGCCTTATCAATTAACTGGTTTTGCTTTATTTAAACTAAAGGAAAATTATTCTGAAGATTTGTAGGTTAACCCCACCCCCTTTCTTGGCCCTGCCCCTACCAAATGCAGACAAAAGACTACCAGTAGTATTTAAGATAATGTGCTCTATATCACCTATTGGCCCTCATCCAGGAAAACAACAACCGTCTTTACAAATAGACTCCTTTTCACCCAAGAATGCTTCTGAGAATCCTGGCATCCCTAGTGTAGCAACCCTTCCCTTACTGCCCACGGGGCGGTGCTACACTGTTTATTCGAAAAGGATGCTTTAGACCAAAGAAGAGCAGAATCCAGGCATTTCTGCAGAAGAACGATTTAAATTATTTGCTTCATTTCCGCTACTGGGCCCTGCTCTTTGGTGGACGGGGACCAACCATTTATACAAAATTGTTTCTTCTTCAGTTCAAGGATGCTTCTGACTGGAATGGAACAAAATACAAGCTTTCCTTCAGAAGGATTTTAAAGAATTCTCCTATTGGACCCGTCTCTCCCGCCCAAGGGGGCTGAGGCCCACCGTTTATACAACATTGATTCCCTTTACCTAACCATTCTTCATTTGAAATAAGTACACAATAACATTCCTGCAGAAGAAAAATCATTTTAGATAATTCGCCATATTTTCGTTATTGAGCACTTCCCCTCCGCCCGATGGGACTTGGGCCCACCATTTTTACAAAGATGATTTCCCTTCACCGAAAATGTTTAAGACCAAATTTGGATAGAAACCAAGCATTCCTGCAGATAAAGAAGTGTTTTCAAGGATTGACACCATTTCCCGGCTCCGCGCCTCATGTCTCAGTGGGCTGTGATCAACCATTTATACAAAATTGATTCCCCTTCAACCAAAGATGGTTCACAAGAACTTTGGATGCACAGTCGAGATCTATTCACTTGACCTCAAATGCCCTCATATAAAGAATTTCACACCCCTACTTATATCGTACACAGTGTGTAACTGGCCAATTTGCGTCTCTGTCGGCTATAGAGGAATTATCCTCGTCGGCTTTAACATATACAGAAAGAGGAAACCTGTGAGGTATCTAAAGCTATCCATGATCCCACCACCATCGTCTTTTAATATCATTATCTCATGTTTTAGTTTGCCTGCGACTGCAATACACCCGACGCCAAGTCAACCATACACATATGGCTGCATGGTGCCGAGTTGGACAGAAATCATGGTGCCTTGGGCTCGCACCTGTGTTGTATCAGACCCGACTCTTTCGACTCCGGATGAGGCAATTCTAACACCACCCACTTCATCCTCCGCATGTTTAAAGGAACAGACCTTGGACCGGAATGAGGCGACATATACGTTTTAACCCCCTTCCAAACAGAGATCCTCTATCTCGTACATGTAATATATTGATGAGGCAGTAATCTTTCATTTCACACATTACTGTAAATGTATTTGTTTATGGTGGATCCATATAGGAACTAATCAAGAATATATATAAATACTTGTAAATACTTTAAAAAAATCACATACCTTGAATTACTGGGGGTTTCATATATGAAGGTCATCAGAAAAGTATCTAGGGGGAGATATATCATATATATGGGGGGATACATATATGATGCTCATTAGAAAGTATCTAGGGGGAGGTTTATCATAGATACATGGGGACACATCAGTTGTTATGCTGAAAGGATTCAAAGCTTCCAGGATGATGCATCGTGACGAGTTCATTTCTAAAAAATTGCAAATGGGAACTAACTAGTCTTTGGTCCTTCACATACAATGTGAAGGGAGGTAAGTGTGTAACTCATAGTATGGGTATTAGTGAGTTTTACTTCTACTTTTAAGGTAAAAGAACACACAATACAGGATTATTATATGTCCCCCTCCCCCTCCCAATATCTAAGTAAATTACCACTATTCTGATAGCCGTCATAAATGTAACCCCCCTCCCAATATTTAAGTAGATTATCTCTATTCTGATAGCCATCATAAATGTAAACCTCCCCTCCCAATATTTAAGTAAATCACCATTATTCTGATAGCTCCCCTCCCAATATATCAGATAATTGTCCCCTAGATACTATTCTGTTACCTATCATCAATGTATGCCCCTAATATATCTAGATAATTGTCCCCTAGTAAATTACTATTCTGTTACCTATCATTAATGTATGCCCCTAATATATCAGATAATTGTCCCCTAGATACTATTCTGTTACCTATCATCAATGTATGCCCCTAATATATCAGATAATTGTCCCCTAGATACTATTCTGTTACCTATCATTAATGTATGCCCCTAATATATCAGATAATTGTCCCCTAGATACTATTCTGTTACCTATCATTAATGTATCCCTTCTTTCACCATTGCTATTAAGTAATGTAGAGTTACAGGATAACATTGTTTCTGTTTGATCTATATATCAATCCCCTGAAGAGCTGCCAAACAGCAAGATTCATTGATACTCCAGATCAGTCTTCTAACATTCCCAACTCCCATCCACTGCCCCTTCATGCATATCTATTAAATGTGTATTATTGTATTATTGTGACCTTTATATTCAAAAATGGTTAATTGTTCCTGCACAGGTAAATGATTTGTTCAGTTAAGCAATCTATCATTGCCTGCAATATTGACTATATAAAGACAATCAGACAAGCCCTGTCCCACCAGAGTACTATCCACCTGACCACGTGTAATCTGTTAACTGGATAAAGTTAAAGTATTGATTTCAGGGAGGGATAGAAATACTATAGGGGATACTTTTATGATGGAAGAAAAAGTATCCGGGTACTTTTATGATAAGGGATACAAATATGATATGACACCGGTCTGTCTTGCACCAATTTGTCCACCGGCATCTACCTTACCTACGTCACCTCAGAGGTCAATAAGGTCACAGACAACCCTTCTTTCTGCAAACTTGAATAAGATTCTAGAATTTTAATTCTATGTATTTCGTTGTGTAACTTACCCTAGAAGACATACTGTTAACAAACATAGATAAAAAAAGTCCCTTGGATTATAATGATATGTGATAGAAATGACCAGAATAATGATATGTGATAGAAATGACCAGAATCGTTCATTTCCCAACCAACATTGTTTCTGTGCTCACCCGCATGGCTCAGCTTTCGAAATGGCTTGATAGGTATTGTTGTATTTGACTATAGTTCTCATGATTTGGTAGATATCCATCATACGGCCTTCCACCGGATAAAATCTAAATCGTCTGAAATACACAAAGTTATTTTTCATTTAAAATCATGTAAATGCTTATTAGATGGTTCAACTTATGACTGATTCACGAATACTTGCAGTAAAGAGGATACATTCCTAAAATAGGCCATGTTTCACTATTTGTGTAATTTTATGTGAGCCGTTTTGGGACTTTATTTAACTTATCAAAAATGAAACCTTTATAGTGGAATAAATATTAGAAGTATAATCACAACATCTAAAAGTAATGCCAAAACATTGACAGATCAAACTAAAATCCTTGACTTTAAACAAAGAAGAATAATTTACTGATGCGATTTGAAGCTGGACATCTTTGATGCTTGTTAGTTTGACTGGTGGTTCCATTATTGTTTACCTCGTTCTCATTGGGAACGTGACATCTCATTCTTGGATTGACCAATGAAGTTAAGTTCTGAGCTAAGTTCGGGATCAGGATTGGATGAGCTAAGATTGCATGTAGAGCCAGGATCAGGATAGGGTGTAGGTAGAGTTAAGATCAGGATTAGGTGTGGGTAGAGGTAAGATAAGGATAGGGTATAGGTAGAGGTAAGATCAGGATAGGGTGTGGGTAGAGGTAAGATCAGGATTAGGTGTGGGTAGAGGTAAGATCAGGATTAGGTGTGGGTAGAGGTAAGATAAGGATCAGGATAGGGTGTAGGTAAAGATCAGGATTAGGTGTGGGTAGAGGTAAGATAAGGATAGGGTGTAAATAGAGGTAAAATCAGGATTAGGTGTCTGTAGAGGTAAGATAAGGATAGGGTATAGGTAGAGGTAAGATCAGGATCAGGATAGGGTGTAGGTAGAGGTAAGATCGGAATCAGGATAGGTAGAGGTAAGATCGGGATCAGGATAGGGTGTAGGTAGAGGTAAGATCAGGATCAGGATAGGTAGAGGTAAGATCGGGATCAGGATAGGGTGTAGGTAGAGGTAAGATCGGGATCAGGATAGGGTGTAGGTAGAGGTAAGATCAGGATCAGGATAGGATGTAGGTAGAGGTAAGATCAGGATCAGGATAGGTAGAGGTAAGATCGGGATCAGGATAGGGTGTAGGTAGAGGTATCGGGATCAGGATAGGGTGTAGGTAGAGGTAAAGATCAGGATCAGGATAGAGGATGTAGGTAGAGGTAAGATCAGGATAGGTAGAGGTAAGATCGGGATTGGGCGTAGGTAGAGGTAAGATCGGGATCAGGATAGGGTGTAGGTAGAGGTAAGATCAGGATCAGGATAGGGTGTAGGTAGAGGTAAGATCAGGATCAGGATAGGATGTAGGTAGAGGTAAGATCAGGATCAGGATCAGGATAGGGTGTAGGTAGAGGTAAGATCAGGATTAGGATAGGGTGTAGGTAGAGGTAAGATCAGGATATGGTGTAGGTAGAGGTAAGATCGGGATCAGGATAGGGTGTAGGTAGAGGTAAGATCGGGATCAGGATAGGGTGTAGGTAGAGGTAAGATCGGGATAGGGCGTAGCTAGAGGTAAGATCGGGATCAGGATAGGGTGTAGGTAGAGGTAAGATCGGGATCAGGATAGGATGTAGGTAGAGGTAAGATCGGGATAGGGCGTAGGTAGAGGTAAGATCGGGATCAGGATAGGTTTAAGGTAGAGTTAAAATCGAGATCAGGATAGGATGTAGGTAGAGGTAAGATCGGGATAAGGATAGGTAGGTAGAGGTAAGAGGATCAGGGATAAGAGATCAGGATAGGTAGGTAGAGGTAAGATCAGGATATAGGATGTAGGTAGAGGTAAGATCGGGATAAGGCGTAGGTAGAGGTAAGATCGGGATCAGGATAGGTTTAAGGTAGAGTTAAAATCGAGATCAGGATAGGATGTAGGTAGAGGTAAGATCGGGATAGGGTGTAGGTAGAGGTAAGATCGGAATAGGGCGTAGGTAGAGGTAGGATCGGAATAGGGTGTAGGTAGAGGTAAGATCGGGATCAGGATAGGGCGTAGATAGAGGTAAGATCGGGATAGGTGTAGGTAGAGGTAAGATCAGGATAGGTGTGGGTAGAGGTAAGATCGGGATCAGCATAAGGTGTAGGTAGAGGTAAGATCAGGATAGAGTGTAGGTAGAGGTAAGATCAGGATAATGCGTAGATAGAGGTAAGATCGGAATAGGGTGTAGGTAGAGGTGAGATCGGGATCAAGATAGGGTGTAGGTAGAGGTAAGATCAGGATCAAGATAGGATGTAGGTAGAGGTAAGATCAGGATCAGGATAGGTAGAGGTAAGATCGGGATCAGGATAGGGTGTAGGTAGAGGTAAGATCGGGATCAGGATAGGGTGTAGGTAGAGGTAAGATCAGGATCAGGATAGGTAGAGGTAAGATGGGGATCAGGATAGGGTATAGGTAGAGGTAAGATCAGGATCAGGATAGGGTGTAGGTAGAGGTAAGATCAGGATCAGGATAGGTAGAGGTAAGATCGGGATCAGGATAGGGTATAGGTAGAGGTAAGATCAGGATAGGGTATAGGTAGAGGTAAGATCAGGATCAGGATAGGGTGTAGGTAGAGGTAAGATCAGGATCAGGATAGGGTGTAGGTAGAGGTAAGATCAGGATCAGGATAGGGTGTAGGTAGAGGTAAGATCAGGATCAGGATAGGGTATAGGTAGAGGTAAGATCTGGATAGGGTGTAGGTAGAGGTAAGATCGGAATAGGGCGTAGGTAGAGGTAGGATCGGGATCAGGATAGGTTTAAGGTAGAGGTAAGATCGGGATCAGGATAGGATGCAGGTAGAGGTAAGATCGGGATCAGGATAGGGTATAGGTAGAGGTAAGATCAGGATCAGGATAGGGTGTAGGTAGAGGTAAGATCAGGATTAGGATAGGGTGTAGGTAGAGGTAAGATCAGGATCAGGATAGGGTGTAGGTAGAGGTAAGATCAGGATAGGGCGTAGATAGAGGTAAGATCGGAATAGGGTGTAGGTAGAGGTAAGATCGGGATCAAGATAGGGCGTAGATAGAGGTAAGATCGGGATAGGGTGTAGGTAGAGGTAAGATCAGGATTAGGTGTGGGTAGAGGTAAGATCGGGATCAGCATAAGGTGTAGGTAGAGGTAAGATCAGGATAGAGTGTAGGTAGAGGTAAGATCAGGATAGGGCGTAGATAGAGGTAAGATCGGAATAGGGTGTAGGTAGAGGTGAGATCGGGATCAAGATAGGGTGTAGGTAGAGGTAAGATCAGGATCAAGATAAGGTGTAGGAAGAGGTAAGATCGGGATAGGGTGTAGGTAGAGGTAAGATCAGGATCAGGATAGGGTGTAGGTAGAGGTAAGATCGGGATAGGGTGTAGGTAGAGGTAAGATCGGGGTAGGGTGTTGGATATATAAACTTTTTTTACAACAATTGTGAAACAAGTAGTTTTTACTTATACTAGTTACTTTTGTTCGCCCTGATGTAAGCGCACGAGGGGAAACGTGAGTATCCGTGGAAAAACCCACGTGGTCGTGCAGGGAAATCGAACCCCGGACAGCTAGGTGAAAGGCGAATGCGTTACCACTGCGTCACCCGACCACTCAAAGTGATGGTAAAGCTAAGATATCATGTAAAGTTAGATTGTGGATTTAACAAAGACTTGCATTAAATTGATTTGGGATTTTAGCTAAAAAGGGGTAATTTTGAGTTATGTCAACAAAATGCATGCAAACTTTACACTAAACATGGAGGACTACTCACGATGGACAACAGTCATCACTGTCTTTGTAATTTGCTACTCTATAGTTACTAGACAATTTCTGGCGTGTATGGTTATGCATTACACGGTCCATTTCTGTTATTTCATTCTTTGTGTGAAATAGACCGGGATATTTTGTCAGGACTGACTCTGTATTCAAAACACTTTGTCTAGTTGGATGGTGTTGCGAGTGGTCTGTGTTCATTTTTTCCATGTAAATGGCCTTGTGTCTTTCTTCTTTGGTATCATGTCCACTCTCCGCGCCATTAGTGCGTCCCTTGTCATCGACAGTTGTCACACCATAATCAGGGTCACTTTTGTAATCACCTGGTTGTACTGATTCAGCGTCATTATCTGGCAATGAAGTGACACGGTCACGACCTAACAATGCTGTGTCAACATTCGGTTTTGCCTTCTCGATTTCACGATTTGAATTTAAAATTTCACCGACACCTGGACACCAAGGAAGAACAACGTTGCATGACGCCAGTTGAGGATTGATTTCAGTTATGTTGCATTCCGCATACATCTCACATGTAGCAATAATCAAAGATGGCAGTGCTAGAAAAATGAGCGCCATCATCTCCTGTGGAGAAAAAAGATCTATATTACACATCTGAGATACCAACTGGGAGCGTATCTTGAAAACCTCTTTCTCCCGACTACACCCACACAAAAATACAGACACAAACAAACAAAAACGTGAAGAGTATGTTTCGGCATGATTAGCAATAAGGTATATCTGTGATAACTATCAAAACAGGTGAAAACGCTAGGAACCGAAATGTACTCGTCAGATTTTAGAGTATCATATTTAACGTAGCAGTATATTTTTCCTTGTTTAAAATAGAGGGGCACTTTACACATACTGCAGATTACCACTATCTGTTACCTTTTTAATAAGAAAGAATTTTTTTATTCATTTTGTGTTTGGTTATTTCTGTTGATTAACTAGTAAAAGACGTTTCGTCACTAATGACAAATACCCCTTATACCGCAATACTTTGGGGAATATTATATCTTATTGTCATTTGCTGATAAATGAAGTTGGTTCTGCGTTTTGAATCCATTACTGAATATGATGCAACAGTAAGGATTTTCAGCTTAACTAGCACTTTAATTGTATCGAACCATTCAGGTTTGGTTTCCAGTTTTCAGATTTTTTTTCATTGGTAAAGTAGATCTTCTAGTTCTAAATGTAAATAAATAAAACCTTTTCTGCATGTCGTCATTGTTGATAAAATTACATCTGACCCACGGCGGCTAATCCCATGAAACCGACTAGAATTTCATGAAATATGAGAAGGGCATCTTGTTATCGTATCGACTAAGTTCACATTAAGAAATCTCTTTATTTTATACTATTATTACCAACAATAGTTTGGCATTGTCTCAAAACTACATTTGCCTTCTCGTAATGTTGAAATGGGAGGTCTATTGTGGGGAAAACATATTAAGTAGAACCCCGTAGCGTGTACATGAATAGATAACTCTTCTCAGCGTTTCAATTTTATCGGTTCAACAAAGATCCCGAAGCAGGAGGCTTCTAGTTCTCACTGAAGCCATGGGACAGATTTCTGTATTTAACTACATTTCAAGGTTTTCAAACCTTTACCATATTCTGTCCTCGATAATAGCACTAACTAAAACCATGAAATGCTCTACAATCGCTCTCTTTAATGTCTGAACAAATGCTCAAACGGTTTTAAGGTGTTCAAAACTTCGTCAGTACAATAATGATAATTAAAAGATATTAAAAGACAATGAAATATCTCATTACCTTTATCTGAATAAACACATTTGTTACAAGTCTTAAGATAAACAGAGTTTTTGGCATCTTTTTTTTTAATATATTTATATATCGGTTAAGATCTAACTACAACACTTAATGTGCAACTTTTGTTTTCATTTCATGATGCAACAATTAAGACCCTTGGCATCACTGACGAGTCCTGGAAGGACGAAACATATGTTTAATGCTGTTTAAATCAATTTTAGGCTTTACTGTATCTAAATCTAAATTTGTATTGAAATTTGGTATCACAATCTTTGACGCAATGATATTCAGAAGTCACCATCAAAGTGCCCGAAGTTTTTAGGTTTACTCGTATGCGAAAAATATCAGTTGCCTGAAAATACATATCTAATTATTGTGTATCGATGTCGTATTCACATAACCGTGGTTTAATTACCCGTTAGTTGGACCTACATTAATTATAACTCGCTTAAATCAAGATTTTTAAGTAATTTGGTAGTTAAAATGTTTATAGCACACAAACAGGCATGTAAGGTTGAGCTGAAATAAATATAGTACCAACCATTTTCTTCTCCATCCTCATTCTCTTGTCTTTTTCTTCACAAATATTTCGTAATGAAGAATTAATCTTATTTATGCTAAAATATTATAGGAATTCCTGATCATGAGATTTGGGTCCTCTTTCCACACGCGTGATTATCCGTGAATCACTAGTCCTGCTATTGCCGTCAAGTGCAAATAAGGACACCTTAAGAGCTGATGATGTACATATGTATTCGGGTCGGATTAGTCATCTTCGTCTAATTTAAACTGTTTAATGCTCTTACGAGAAAGTGTAGTTATATTTGCAGAGGATTTTTAAAAAAAGAACTAAAGATATATTTATAATTAGTTCAATGCTTTAAACATGTCACAGGTAAATATATATTTTAACACAAATTGAAAAATAGATCATCCATAACTATCATTATATTGGTGAATCATATTGACCGATAGGATGATGTATCAATACATAAGTATAGATTACGGATATTCTCCTCGTTCTTGGATTGGCTCACACAGCTCGTTGCGTCAAAGTGACCGACAGTTTGATTTCTCGTGAATTCAGTTGCGAAAGACAGAAAGGTGTGATATAAAAATAAAGGTGTCGTGATTCGATATATACACGTTCACACACCATCCATGTATTTTCCTATTGCTAAATACAACTGGTGTGATAATATTAGAAAACTAAAACTAGAAACCCTGGCTGTCATTTTTAAATCGAATTAAAATGAAATGCTAGTTAGAAGTAATAAAAGATTTTATTTGAAAACGACCTGTCAAACAATACTATTCGTCTCTGATGGATGGTATCAAATGGCGAATAAACAATCGTAGTCGTAGATCGAGATATTAACTTTTCGCTTTTATTGTCTGAAATTTCCTATGTGGTGCATGTATCTTTTTTTCAATAGAGGCCATACTTCTGATAATAAAAAAATCCAATCGGGATATTTATGAATAAGTTTTTGGCATTCAATAAGGCAGATTTAGAGTAAATTGTATTTACTTCATAGTAATAATATTGTGGGGAGTTTTTTTCTGACTAAGATTGACCACACTTGTAAGTCCGGATGCAATAGTGCGAGAAGAGCCATGGTGGGAAGAAACCGGAGTACCCGGGGAAATCCCACGTAGTTTGGGGAGGTGAACCCATAACTTTTCACATCTGTTCCGGGAATCGAACAGGGAAGCCTAAGTGAAAGGTTGGTGCGTTACCATTGCGCTACCCAACCACCCGGTATGGTATATCAATGTTCGTTATTCGTTAAGGAAAGGCAGACAGGCGGACGGTCGCCACACACGGACGGACCCGGGGTATTATTGTTAAAGTTGCTGACACCACAAATCGGACTAAAACTCATTCATTATCTTTACGACTCCATAGTTATATTATCAATATTGACATGTATGTATCTAGCCATGTTCCACAAAAGTTCAACAACCCGAGACACAAAAACCTCTGAAAAGAATATACGTTGACTGATATTTGCGTTATTGAACCTAAAACATTCAAGTGAGTCCCTATGACACAATTCAACTCGAGACTTTATGCTCTAACGAACACATTAATCTGAGAAACTATTTCGCGAGTCGAAAGCACGTAAAAACAACTATGCCGTTTTTATGTGACTAATAATAATAGTTTAAGCTAGTAGAACTGTTTTGTTGTATTGTTTCCAATAGGACAAAAATAATGTTATAATGTTATAATGTTGAAGAACCTTCTGGGTAGAATAAAACGAATAAGCAAACCAATCAAAACTATAGAAAAATGAAATTAAAAGTGAGAAAATCAGATTTCATTTTGTCGTTTATTACAACATCAAAAGATTCATTGTCTCTTTATGTTGTAGCATTATCATAATCATTCATCTCAGTTATCACATGAAAAAACGGACGTTCTACCTCCACATCATCAAACCTTGGGCTGTTCATATTGCCCTAAGACAGGGTCAATCGTCCGTATGTGATCTGTCGTCCGTCATTAAACAATTCTTTTTAGAAATACTGTAGGGATATTTCTCAAACTTCATATGTAGAATTACCTATATCCCTAGCTGTGCCCACTACGGTCAGTGAATGAAAAAGGCCGACAGTTGGCCATCTTGGATTCTAATATTTGAAGTTTGTTATCGCTGTTTCTTGGAGTACCGATGGAATATTTCGCAAACTCAATGTGTAGGTTTATTAAAGTTTGAACATAACACATCCGCATTATCAACAGTTGATATTCTGACAAGGATACCTCAGAAAAAGATTGTGACTCAGTCACACAATCATGCTGCACGTTACAAGATAATTAGCTCATTTCCTTCGGACAAAGACTCATCAACAATGCGTTTTACACACATGAAGTAATTCAGGCATTTGTTGCACAAGATTAGTTATAGGGTACGGTTCAAGTAAGATATGGGGAAAATTAATTTGTAATCGTTAGACTGTTGAGTTTAGTCATTTTAATATAAAGATAAAAACATGTCGAAATCGAGATGATTAAACATTCTAAAACACCAGATGTTCGATAGGAACATTGATGTATATGAATCCTTAGGTTTTAATGATAATGGAACTCCTCTACATAAAACAAATAAGCGTGTCCCTTTATCTATATCAGATATATATCTAGCAGTCTGATTATTTTACAATATCCGGATATATCAACACTTAAAGTACCATGTAAAATATTATCTAAAAGATATGAATATATTTTAAAACCATTCTTTTTTATCATAATTTCCTATATATATCTTAGACCTGCTAGCTAGTGATACGTAACAAAATCCATGTATCACAATATTTGAATAAAAATCTATTTGGAAAAGGTCACGTGATACCTGGACCTGGTCAGTCGGCGTATGTTTGGGCTCCATAATTTTACCAAAGTTTACTTATTCCTTCGAATCTAAAGATGCTAATTTTTGGCCTTGAGTAGTTTGAAACATCAGCGAAGCATATGTTGATGACCCTTTTCTGTGAAAGTTTGTGGAAAACGATGTTTTAGGAAAAATCGCGTAGGACAATGGACTGACCACCAATAGTGACCACTGTTCGCGCGCACTCGGAGTGTGTTTATACACTGTACCTTACCTTACCTACACTGGTTTAACTTGTCTTACCTGAACGTACTGGTAGATTTGAGCTGTTATACTTATTAATCATGCCTGGATCTAGGACCAGTGTGGGTAGCGGGAGGACGGGCAGCAAAGGGAGGACTCTGGATATTGTTAATGAACCCACTGCAGAGAAGGACAGGGTAGATGTCCTTTTTGAGATGATAGCTACCCTTGTGACCAAATCGGACTTGGACAAGATGATGGATAGAAAACTAGAGCGATTAAGAGAGGATATTAGGGAGGAGAACCGTGTGCTAGTGGAGCAGCTAGAAGGACGAATTTTCGACCTCGAAAAAGACAACGATGTCTTACGAGATAAAGTGGAAAAGCTAGAAGACCATGTGAGGGAGTCCGAGAAATTCAACGCTTCTCTTGATTATAAGATGAACGACCTGGAGCAGCAGGGGAGAAAAAATTCTATTCGCATTGTTGGATTGGAGGATACCAACGAACGGGAATCTGTAGACGAATGTGTCTATAAAGTTGTGACTTTTGTGCGGAATTCCCTCGAAGTCGACTTAGAGGAAAAAGACATAGACATTGCCCATAGGTTGGGAAAGTACAGCAGAGATAAGCCACGTACCATAATTTGTAAGTTGACACATAGGAGGAAAAAGACAGAGATCCTCAAAAGCCGCCGGAAGCTAAGGGGGAAGAGGCAAATTGTGTTTGAAGACCTGACAAGAAGAAACCAAGAGATCCTGAAAGAGGCTTACAGACTTAAGAGCGTCAAACATACTTATAGTGTGGATGGAAAGCTTTTTGTAGTTTTAGCTAACGATAAGAAACGTAGACTACGTTATGATACAGTGTTAACGGACCAATACCTGGCTGAGGATAACAACTTCAGGACGGGACTTTTCGACTGAAAGGTCTCATATCTCTGGACACAGTGAACACTTAAATGTAGATATCGAATGATGTGATCGATAGTGGACTTGGGTACGACTCAGTACCACCAGAGAGGGACTTTCTCTGGTTTATCGATCAATCTTTTATGTTAATTTCTTTTGTGTTTTTTTCAGTGTGTTCATTAAGAGTGCTATTCTTTTTCTTCTTTTCTTTTATTGTGGATGGTAAACAGTGGAAAAAACATGTAGATCGGTAAGTCTTTTTTTCCTTCGTTTAAAATTGTATTGTTATTGAATTGAAATGAAATTCTTTTATCTGCGCGACTTAGGGTATTTTTCTCTCTTTTTGAAAAAAATAATGAAGTTAGCAGAATTTTGGTGTTTGGAAATATTTATAAAATTATTTCTGTAACGACTTACAGCGTATCCAGAAAATGGTAACGCTGTGTCGTTTTTCTATTTATATTATAGTATACTACTTCCGGTGTACTTCCAATTCCGTTCGCCGGCATGGTACTGCTAGAGGTGTGAGTGCGTAAGTCGACAGTTGTACTTGTTTTTGATCTTTTTTCGGTATGGTTTTTTATCTCTCATCTTTCCTTTTCTCTTCTTCTTTACTTTTGCTCTCTATGACTGGGCTAAATATTATACTCCAGAACGCTAAAGATGTAACATGATGGAGGGCGTATCCATATTGTCTGCGAACTGTCAGGGTCTTGGGGACAGTATTAAAAGAAAAGACGTTATGTCTTATCTCAGAGCTAAGAAATGTTGTATTTACTCCCTGCAAGACACACACTTTACTGAAGAGAATCAAAACATTATTAGAAATGAATGGGGGTTTGAGTGCTACTTTAATTCCTTTAGATCTAATTCAAGAGGGTTTGCAATTTTGTTGAATAATAATTTTGAAATTACAGTTAATAAAGAAAAGAAAGATTTGTTCGGAAATTTCTTGGCTCTTGATATTACACTGGAAGGTGCTAAGATTACATTAATTACAGTGTATGGTCCAAATACTGACTCGCCTAGCTTCTATGATATGGTAGCTGATACTATTGAGGATTTTGACAATGCTAAATACATTATATGTGGTGATTTTAACCTAGTTATAAGTCCTGACCTAGACTATGATAGTAGCTATAAGACAACAAATAATCAAAAAGCAAGGGAGAAAGTTTTAGAAATTATTGAAAGTCACTCTTTAGTCGATATTTATAGGAACTGCATTCAGATAGAAGATATACGTGGAGGAGGAAGAAC
This sequence comes from Ylistrum balloti, assembly GCF_031769215.1. Lineage (NCBI taxonomy): Eukaryota > Metazoa > Mollusca > Bivalvia > Pectinida > Pectinidae > Ylistrum > Ylistrum balloti. The sequence continues at coordinate 154,058 of NW_026782187.1, forward strand.
CCATTGAAACAGGCTAGATTAGATTTTTTTTTGATATCAGATAATTTACTATCCAGTGTAACTAGTGCAACTATTGAACCAGGATACAGGTTAGATCACTCATTTCCTTTACTTAATTTGAAATTTAATGAATTTAAACGAGGAAAGGGTCTGTGGAAATTTAATTCCTCTTTGCTGTATGACGAGGTGTATCTTGATTTGGTTAAAAATGTTATTCTACAGACAAAAATGCAGTATTGTCTACCTGTTTACAATAAGGATAATATAATCAATATTCCAGATACTGAAATTCAATTTTCAATTGATGATCAACTTTTTTTGAAACATTGTTAATGGAAATTAGGGGAAAGAGCATATCCTACTCATCCTTTAAAAAGAAACAGCAAAATAGAAATGAAAACATTATAAGAAATGAGATACAAAACTTGGAGGACCAAGAGCAGGTTGATATTGAAGAATTAGAACGTAAGAAAAAAGAATTAGAAAATATTAGAGTTAACAAGATTAAAGGCAATGTTATAAGATCTAGGGCACAATGGCATGAAGAGGGGGAAAAACCAACTAAATATTTTTTAAATTTAGAAAATAGGAATTTTATCTCTAAAATAATACCAAAGATAGAGAAAGAAAATGTCATAATATCACAGCAGGAAGATATTCTTGAGGAGGTATGTTCTTTTTATGAAAAACTATATGATGACAGATATGAGACAGATGATGTTGATTTGATTGAACTTTTGGATGGATGTGATGTTCCAACATTAAAAAATAATGAGGCTGAAAATTTAGAAGGGCTAATTACGATAGAGGAAGCAACAAAAAATTTGAAAAACATGAAGAATAACAAAAGTCCAGGTACAGATGGTTTTACTGTTGAATTTTTTAAATGATTTTGGAAACAGCTAGGAATTTTTATTGTCAGATCTATTAACTATGGATATAGTAAAGGTTTGTTATCGATAACACAAAGACAAGGTGTCATTACTTGTATTCCCAAGGGTGATAAGCCCAGACAGTTTTTAAAAAATTGGCGACCTATAACATTATTAAATATAGTTTATAAGATAGCCTCAGGATGCATAGCATGTAGGATTAGAACAGTTTTAGATAAGTTAATTTGTGAGGATCAAACAGGATTTCTTTCAGGTCACTATATTGGAGAAAATATTAGACTTTGATATTATGCAATATGCAGACGAAGATATATCCCAGGTATGTTATTAATGTTAGATTTTGAGAAAGCGTTTGACTCAGTATCATGGAAATTTATTGATAATGTTTTGAATTATTTTAATTTTGGTTCTGATATTCGAAATTGGGTTAGATTGTTTCACACTAACATTACTGCAACTGTAAATCAGGGGGGGAACTTATCTTCTTTTGTAAATATCAAAAGAGGCTGTCGTCAAGGCGACCCAATTGCACCATACCTTTTCATACTATGTGTTGAAATACTAGGAATTAGACTTAGAAATAACAATAAGATTAAGGGTATCATATGAATAACTGTCCAATTCTCCTTTCTCAGTATGCAGATGACACTTCACTTATTCTAGATGGTTCTGAAATGTCTTTAAAAGAATCTATTGTCGAATTGAAATATTTTGCGAAGATATCTGGTTTAAATCTCAATGTTGATAAAACTCAAGTTATTTGGATAGGGAGCAAAAGTTACAGTGAAGATACATTTTTACCTGAATTAGGCTTACAATGGGGAAAAAATAAATTTAAACTGCTTGGAATAGATTTTAGTGTTAATTTACATGAGATCCCAAAATTAAATTTTGATAAAAAGCTAATTAAACTTAAAATGCTTGTTAAAACTTGGAGTAGACGAGCACTTACACCAATTGGTAAAATAGTCTTGATAAAATCTCTTCTTCTTTCACAATTTAACCATTTATTTATTTCCTTACCTAACCCTGATGAAAAGTTTTTACAAGATCTCAATACAGTTTTATTCAACTTTTTGTGGAATAGTAAGGTGGATAAAATAAAGAGAGATATTATCACGCAGAATTATTATGAGGGGGGTCTGAAAATGGTTAATGTTAGGGTATTTATAGATTCTTTAAAATTAGGTTGGATAAGAAGGTTATATCAAAAAACATCAAAGTGGCAACATATTTTCAAAACATTCTCAGACCCACACAAATTATTTATATGTGGCGGTGCCTATATTCAAGAACGTAAAAATAAATGCAAAAATAAATTTTGGAAGGATGTGTTTAAAGCCTGGGAAAGATTTAATGATTCAGATACAGTAAAGGAAAGAAAGAAAAACTCCATATTGGCATTGCCATTATGGTATAACAGAGATTTACTTATTGGGAAAAAGACTATTTTTTATAAATTGTGGTACAAGAGGGGAGTAACAATAATTTATGATTTGATAAAAGATATTGATACATGCTCGTTCTACACTCTTCAAGAATTTAATGAGATTTATCAAGTTAATACAAACTTTCTTCAATATAATGGTGTGATCTCTGCTATTAAATCATATGTAACAAAGATAGGCTATAGAAGGCAGTTAATCTTTCACCCTATCATCTCAAGTAACATATTTTTTTTCCTGAAAAATACAAAATGGACTAAGGATCTATATAATTTTATGGTTAAAAAATGTACTGTATCTATAGGTAGGAAGAAGTGGGAAGACATATTTGAAGATATTGAGTTGACCTGGTCTGATATTTATAAAACTCCATTTAAGGTTACAAAGAATACAAAGCTACAGTGGTTTCAATACAGAATAGTGCAACATATTTTAAAAACAAATACATATTTGTTTAAAGCTGGATTAGCAAATAGTCCTATCTGTCCTCTCTGCAACTTGGAGAGAGAGAGACAATAATTCATACTTTGTGGGAATGTCGAGAAACTCAGAAATTTTTGGTTAATGTTGAAACTCTTCTTGATGCACTATTGATTCCATTTTCTTTTACAAGAAAAGCTTTATTTTTGGGGTAACTTCAGATTATGACAATGCTATGGGAAACTCAGTAGATAATGAAATTCTGATCATGATTAAGTTATATATATATATAAATCAAGATGTATACATAAAATCTTAAATCCAAATATTCTGCTAAACTCAATCAAAGAGTATTACACATTTCAAAAATATATTGCTAACAGCAAAGGTGATCTTGCACAGCAGAATTTAGAAAATAAATGGAGAAAATGGAGAAGATTATTAGACTTAAGTGATATTTAAGCTTTAATTGGTATTGATATTATTAGCCATCAATTTTTCTTACACTCATGAAATATTAGTTCTCTTTCTTAAATATATATATATATATATATATATATTTATATATAATTTTCCCTTTTTAATGATTGGTGAATTCACTTAGGTATTTTTTTTTTTTCTAAGAACATCTATGAAAAAGGAAATATTTCTCTCTACTTACATATATTTTAGTTTCATCTGTAGCCCAGTCATTTTTTTTTTCTCTCTCTCTCTCTCTCTCTCTCTCTCTCTCTCTCTCTCTCTACTGACTTAATATTGACTGACTTAATTTATTGGATTTCTTTTTGTTTTTGCAGAGAGCATGAAATGCGTGTGTGATGATGTGATTGATACATGTACAAAGGTATGCATGTCTATATGTATGTCTATATGTTGGTAGAAATAGCGGATGTTGATGAAAATGCTGATGATGATATCATTGTGATTATATAATTATTATTGCATTTATTATGGTAATGATAATCGTGTGTGAGGGTGTGGAAGATGTGTGACGGCAGGATGATAAATGATGAGTGTGTTGATAAATATTCCGTGAAGATAATGACTTCTACTGATGATGATGTTGAGGATCTTGATGATGATGGTTGATGATAATGATGATGATGTTGGTTGATTATGAGGATATTGTGGTTTGATGATGATGATGATGATGATGATGATGATGATGAGGTTGATGATAGTTTATGATGAGGATGTTGTTATTTAATGAGATACAGATGATGACGATGGTTGATGATGATGAGGATGAGGATGATGATGATGTATGGGAAAGTGTGTTGCACATGTAGATGTCAATATCTGTAAAAATTATGAAACTTTTCAAAAATAAAAGAAATGAAAAAAAAAAAAATCTATTTGTTTGTTTTTGATATTTATATCTATAAACGTACTGCAATAAAACAGACTCCCTTTTTTAAAGCCATACTATTTTGTTTACAAGTAAACTTCTATTGTATTGGGGTGTAGAGTGCCACCGTTCTGACCACTATATCACAAATGATTTCCAGTAATTGACGTAAAATTAGAACTTATAAATCATACACCGTACTTCCATAGACTCGATTCTAAAATTGTAACCAACATTTTCCTTTTTTTTATTGGTCTTTTTTCTATAAATATTATAACCACTTAAAAAACGGAAATAAAGAATGTCGCGTCGATCGTTGTGTGTTTTATCGGTTGAAGGCCCTAATGACCTTTTAAGTGTTAACGGGCCGTTAAGAATGTCATAATAATCGTCAAATTTTTAAAAATCAAGCTGTTTTTCTTGTAAATCAATAAAAATGTAAATAAATTCATTGTTTGTAACAGGATATAAACAGATGAGTAAACAGAAGAGAAATGGTGAATCAAGATATAAGTTAAGGAGATGACCACGCTGGCGGAGATGAAGCGTATCTGGTTAGTACTGACGATGGTATAGCCAAGACACGGTTAACAAACCCAACTCTGTGGGAATCACAGATATACAAGAGGCCCAATGGGCCTGCATCGTTCAACTGGTGTCCAACATTCATCAAAAAATAGAATTGGTTTCCATCATAAATCACTGGCATTCAGTGGGCTCATCCAATCAATGTTTACTAGTTTCCACAACAATAGCTTCTAATACTTAATTTTTACAATGACGTCTCCTTGATTATAGCTAAACTTTTATTTTTTGCTCACAATATGTCAGGCTTTCAACTTTCCACAAAAGATCTAGCTTCTCGGACTTTTACAGGGTTTGAAAATTTGGCCCCTGTTACATTGAATATAGTTCAGGATAATTTCTTTTTGGCAAATTTTGTAACATGTATCACAGAGACCTTGCTACCAGCCAAATATTATGCTTCTGGGTCTTTTGGTGTGTCAGAAGAAGTTATTTTGAGGTTACAACAAATTTGACCCCTATGACATTGAATAAGCGTCAAAATAATTTATATTTACAAAGTAATATCAACATTTAAATGTAAACAGTTGATTCATATTCATATATTAAACAGGCTTACGTCCGCTATTACGGCCTTTCAGCCTTGCATCAGAAAAGATAAAGTTGACAATTAGGTGTCTGTACACAGCTTACATGAGCAACTAAATATAAATATACATATATATATATGGTGTTCCATATTTGTCTATTATAAAATCTCTCTCTCCCTCTATCTCTCTAAATTCCCCCCCCCCCCTTCTCTCTCTCCCCCCTACCCCGCTCTCTCTCTCTCTTCTTGTATCATTTTATGTGCATCTGCTATTTATATATAGAAACTTAATTCATTTCAACTTATCACTCTTGTTGTAAGCACGCGAGGGGTCTTACTATGGGGAAATCAGAGAAAACACATATCAGTTCAGGGAACCGCAGCCTATATATGTACATGTATACATATATCTAAAAACAGTCTTAAAATAGGCATGAATGAGACTATACTGTACATATATGTAAATAAGCTAGTGAAAGATACGTTATCACTTAAAAGTTATAATGTAGGTGACAACAAAGAAAATAAAAGGTAAAGGTTATTGCTTTCAAAACTTTTTATTTCATAGATTTGTAATGAAATCATGAAAAGTTCACGGAAACGAATTACATTCCGTATGTTCAGTTCGCTTCAAAGTAACTATGAGTTCTCCCAATTATTGTTGATATTGAGACAATACAAACTGCAGGTCGAAGGTCAATTAACTACGAGTTGTTTCCGTAATCTTTTATCATGTGACATTAAAACCAGTATTTAACATTTATATTACTTCCCTGTATACGACTTCAAGTGAAAGTGTCCACTGTCATACTGAAGTGTTTGTCAATAATTCGTCGGGATATCGTCAGCGGTGTGAGGCATCTAAGGGAAGCAACTCTGAAAAGGTTGACAAAATGAATGCTGAGACGCATTTACCCCAAACATCAATGAATGTAATACTTTGCAATATTGAATGATTCTAAATCAACTTTGAATACAGTTAATTCATTTTGTCGCGATAAAATATCAGATTTTACTGTAAATATATGCGATATTTTCGCTATCTTCACGGAGTGAACATAACAATTTCAGATACAATATTGTATCTTCACTCATTTTTATCAATATTTACAGTACTTTTCTGTGAAATATCCATTCTAACAGAGTGTATTTAGGACTTGGAGAACGACATCTTGGGTAGAAACTCTAAGTGTAGGAGGACCAATGTAATATATGTGATATATATATATATATATCTACGATATTGTTCATGTAGAGAGGTGAATCAAAACTGACATCGATGAAAGGTTTTAAAAGATAATTGTTCATTTAAAAAAGTCATTGCTTCTTTATCAATAAAGAAGTATTCCATCTCGTGGAGTGGAAATTGTTTTACAATGGAAATTAATGTCCGTTGTGTACGTAGACCAACCCGGGGATGGAGACATTTTTCACAAGGGAATTGATGTCCGTTGTGTAAGTATACCAATTCGGGGATGGAGACATTTTTCACAAGGGAATTGATGTCCATTGTGTACGTATACCAACTCGGGGATGGAGACATTTTTCACAAGGGAATTGATGTCCGTTGTGTACGTAGACCAACTCACATCTAATAATGCTTACATGGAAAGGTACCAATTTTTGCCAGTCTTATCGTAACACTGTTATAGACAAAAACTAATAATTTTGTAGCAAAAAGCTTGACGTTAGTTTCATGATATAAAAATTGTCCGTTCGTCGGTCGTGAAGTTTGTCCTGAGATCTCTCAAAGCTGTCAGCGATCTCTTTCAAACAAGGTAGACTTAAATATACCACTATAATGTTGATATGAAGCTGTCTTGAACAACGTTTGGATTCGACTGTATTTGAGATTACACAACCACAGTTACTGCCCTCTTTTTGATAATTTCATAATCTTATTATTTTTCACTGGGATCTCTGTTTTCAACTGATCTCTATTTCATGTGTTTATAACTATTGTTCTGGACGGCGACTTCACTGAACAGTTCCTGGAGAAATTGACGTTTGTTTTCCCAATATTTTTGTACGGAAATTTCTTCCAGTTTTAACTAATTTCTTTGAAGCACGGTACATTGTGTAACCACGATATGAAACTGTTATCCTGAATAGCAGTTTGATACAATTTTCGAATGACCTATAGTGTGTTTCAGCATTTAAATTTTGTCCAGACATCCCCTCCCTAAGTTTCTGACCTATCTCTTGGTACATTCTGTAAATATTAACGTCAATACATATATATATATAATTATGTTGCTTTCGTTCAAATTCGATAGTGCCTATTACAATGAAATTAGATTTTGTTTTCTCAGTGAAATGCTTTCATTTACATATTCATTAGAATACAATAATGGATTTGTCTGTGGCATAGTACACTTGTTCCTTGCGTAATTTTGCATCATTGACCTCGCGGTAGAGATAAATATTACAATGGTATTGAATCAGACTAAGAAAAAAGGATGAACTGTGAAACATGAGGGCTTTCGTTTTCATCTTTAGATGTTTTATCACTTAAAAAAGGACGTGTACAGCTAACCTGGCTATGTTCGGCTGAAATAGCTTCATTAGAATTAAAGAAAAAGGAAATCTAAATATTCATGTAAACAACACAAAACATATGTTGTCCTATTGGATACCAACCCTCTGTTCATAGGGGCTCAGCCAAACCATTCATGCTTCAGACCAAATTATTCCTACAGGAAAGTAGGATTTTAACGAATATGCCCAATTTCCTCCACTTGATCCTGCCCCGAGAGTCCTGACCCACCGTTTATACAAAATTGATTCTCCTTCCCCAAAAGATGTTTCAGACCAAATTTAGGTAAAATTCAATCATTCCTATAGAAGCATTTAAAAAAATTTGTCCCATTTCTCTAATTAGGCCCGGCCCCTTGCATCCCGGGGGGCTGGCACCCAATAATTACACAAAACTGATTCCCCTTAGCCTAAACAATGCTCCGACCAATATTTGGGCAAAATCCAATCATTCCTACAGGAAAGAAGGATTTTGAAGAATATGCTTATTTCCCGCATTGGGCTCCACCCCTCAAGACCTGTGGGGCCAATACCTACTGTTTATACAAAAAAAATGATTACATTTCTTCCAAGAATGTATCAGACCAAATTTGGAGAAAATTCAATAATTCCTACAACAGTGGGAGGATTTTAAAGAATTTGCTCTTTTTACCCTTTTGAGCCCTACCCCTCAAGCCCCTTGGGGCTTGGATCCACCATTTATACAAATTTGTGTTTTTCTTCCCCAAGGATGCTTCTGACAAAATTTGGTTAAAATCGCATAGTCATTTAAGACTAGTATTAACTTGTAGTAAAAAGTTGATAGACAGAGGGACAACAAATACCTTGTATGACAATAGAGATAAAAACGTTTTTTTGTGTGTTGTGTTGGTTTCATATGAGATTGATAAAGCAAGTATTTAGAATTTTCTTTTAACAATGACCTCTGTTAAGGTAAAATGCAACTTTTTGACAATTCAGTTTCATTAATCAGATATGAAGAGAGTACAAATTTTACATCCTTTTATGAGATAATAATTTTAACAAATATTTCAGAAAATGTGTTTTTTGCTCTCATTCCTGAAGATCTCTCATCTTTACATCTTATAATACATGGCCCCTACTGAAACAACATAATGAAGTCTGTGCCATTCCTGTATGCTCTCCTGATGTCACAATAAACAGGGCTTTATTTCAGCAATCATGTGATAGTTATCAATATAAGAAATGTACATCATGCATTTCGCAACTCATTAATTATCTTTACGACTCCATAGTTATATTATCAATAATGACATGTATGTATTTAGCCATGTTCCACAAAAGTTCAACAACCCGAGACACAAAAACCTCTGAAAAGAATATACGTTGACCGACATTTGCGTTATTGAACCTAAAACATTCAAGTGAGTTCCTATGACACAATTCAACTCGAGACTTTATACTCTAACGAACACATTAATCTGAGAAACTATTTCGCGAGTCGAAAGCACGTAAAAACAACAATGCCGTTTTTATGTGACTAATAATAATAGTTTAAGCTAGTAGAACTGTTTTGTTGTATTGTTTCCAATAGGACAAAAATAATGTTATAATGTTGAAGAACCTTCTGGGTAAAATAAAATGAATAAGCAAACCAATCAAAACTATAGAAAAATGAAATTAAAAGTGAGAAAACTAAGATTTCATTTTGTCGTTTATTTTCTCAAGTAATATAATACTCTAAAACAACATCAAAAGATTCATTGTCTCTTTATGTTGTAGCATTATCATAATCATTCATCTCAGTTATCACATGAAAATGTACAGGTTAGCCGTTACTGAAATAACGGACGTTCTACCTTCACATCATCAAACCTTGGGCTGTTCATATTGCCCTAAGACAGGGTCAATCGTCCGTATGTGATCTGTCGTCCGTCATTAAACAATTCTTTTTAGAAATACTGTAGGGATATTTCTCAAACTTCATATGTAGAATTACCTATATCCCCAGCTGTGCCCACTACGGTCAGTGAATGAAAAAGGCCGACAGTTGGCCATCTTGGATTCTAATATTTGAAGTTTGTTATCGCTGTTTCTTGGAGTACCGATGGAATATTTCGCAAACTCAATGTGTAGGTTTATTAAAGTTTGAACATAACACATCCGCATTATCAACAGTTGATATTCTGACAAGGATACCTCAGAAAAAGATTGTGACTCAGTCACACAATCATGCTGCACGTTACAAGATAATTAGCTCATTTCCTTCGGACAAAGACTCGTCAACAATGCGTTTTACACACATGAAGTAATTCAGGCATTTGTTGCGCAAGATTAGTTATAGGGTACGGTTCAAGTAAGATATGGGGAAAATTAATTTGTAATTGTTAGACTGTTGAGTTTAGTCATTTTATTATAAAGATAAAAACATGTCGAAATCGAGATGATTAAACATTCTAAAACACCAGAGGTTCGATAGGAACATTGATGTATATGAATCCTTAGGTTTTAATGATAATGGAACTCCTCTACATAAAACAAATAAGCGTGTCCCTTTATCTATGTCAGATATATATCTAGCAGTCTGATTATTTTACAATATCCGGATATACTAACACTTAAAGTACCATGTGCAATATCATCTAAAAGATATGAATATATTTTAAAACCATTCTTTTTTTCATAATTTCCTACATATATATCTTAGACCTGCTAACTAGTGATACGTAACAAAATCCATGTATCACAATATTTGAATAAAAATCTATTTGTTTATTTTTGATATTTATATCTATAAACGTACTGCAATAAAACAGACTCCCTTTTTTAAAGCCATACTATTTTGTTTACAAATAAACTTCTATTGTATTGGGGTGTAGAGTGCCACCGTTCTGACCACTATATCACAAATGATTTCCAGTAATTGACGTAAAATTAGAACTTATAAATTATACACCGTACTTCCATAGACTCGATTCTAAAATTGTAAACAACATTTTCATTTTTTTTATTGGTCTTTTTTCTATAAATATTATAACCACTTAAAAAAACGGAAATAAAGAATGTCGCGTCGATCGTTGTGTGTTTTAACGGTTGAAGGCCCTAATGACCTTTTAAGTGTTTACGGGCCGTTAAGAATGTCATAATAATCGTCAAATTAAAAAAAATCAAGTTGTTTTTCTTGTAAATCAATAAAAATGTAAATAAATTCATTGTTTGTAACAGGATATAAACAGATGAGTAAACAGAAGAGAAATGGTGAATCAAGATATAAGTTAAGGAGATGACCACGCTGGCGGAGATGAAGCGTATCTGGTTAGTACTGACGATGGTATAGCCAAGACACGGTTAACAAACCCAACTCTGTGGGAATCACAGATATACAAGAGGCCCAATGGGCCTGCATCGTTCAACTGGTGTCCAACGTTCATCAAAAAATAGAATTGGTTTTCATCATAAATCATTGGCATTCAAAGTGGGCTCATCCAATCAATGTTAACTAGTTTCCACAACAATAGCTTCTAATACTTAATTTTAACAATGACGTCTCCTTGATTATAGGTAAACTTTTATTTTTTGCTCACAATTTGTCGGGCTTTCACCTTTCCACAAAAGATCTAGCTTCTCGGACTTTTACAGGGTTTGAAAATTTGGCCCCTGTAACCTTGAATATAGTTCAGGATAATTTCTTTTTGGCAAAGTTTGTAACATGTATCACAGAGACCTTGCTACCAGCCAAATATTATGCTTCTGGGTCTTTTGGTGTGTCAGAAGAAGTTGTTTTGAGGTTACAACAAATTTGACCCCTATGACATTGAATAAGTGTCAAAATTATTTATATTTACAAAGTATCAACATTAAAATGTAAACAGTTGATTCATATTCATATATTAAACAGGTTTACGTCCGCTATTACGGCCTTTCAGCCTTGCATCAGAAAAGATAAAGTTGACAATTAGTTTATTCTGCATATAGACCAGTGTCTGTACACAGCTTACACGAGCAACTAAATATTAATTCTTTCATCTTGGTGTTCCATCTGTGTCTATGATAAAAAATCTCTCTCCCTCTCTCTCTACCCCCCTCTCTCTCTCTCCCTCTCTCCTCCCCCCTCCCTCTCTCTTTCTACCCCCCCTCTCTCTTCTTGTTGTATCATTTTATGTGCATCTGCTATTTATATATAGAAACTTAATTCATTTCAACTTATCACTCTTGTTGTAAGTACGCGAGGGGTCTTACTATGGGGAAATCAGAGAAAACACATATCAGTTCAGGGAATCGCAGCCTATATATGTATATGTATTCATATATCTAAAAACAGTATTTAAATAGGCATGAATGAGACTATACTGTACATATATGTAAATAAGTTAGTGAAAGATACGTTATCACTTAAAAGTTATAATGTAGGTGACGTTTCCCTGAACTTGATAGTATTGTATTGAAGTACTTCACCAATCTCCTTAAATTTATGCAACAAGCTCTCTGATTGGCAGAGCCAAGTCTAGTCCCCCAGGTGAAAAAATACTGTGCAGACATCGGCATTTTACAAACACTCGACTGTCGCGAAGGTTAAAAAGTCCAAGTCACAGGTGGCTTCAAAATCGCTCTCCCTGTCTATGGTGAGAATCCACAATTACAAAAAAAAAATAATAGTAATAATAATAACAAAGAAAAAAAGGAAAACGAAAAAGGTTATTAAACTTTCAAAACTAAAATTTTATAGATTTGTAATGAAATCACAGTTTTATTTAAAATTTAATGTTATTTTTTTGAAGAAAAAAAAAGGGTAAAGGTTATTGCTTTCAAAACTATTTATTTCATAGATTTGTAATGAAATCATGAAAAGTTCACGGAAATGAATCACATTCCGTATGTTCAGTTCGCTTCAAAGTAACTAAGAGTTCTCCCAATTATTGTTGATATTGAGACAATACAAACTGTAGGTCGAAGGTCAATTAACTACGAGTTGTTTCCGAAATCTTTTATCATGTGACATTAAAACCAGTATTTAACATTTATATTACTTCCCTGTACACGACTTCAAGTGAAAGTGTCCACTGTCATACTGAAGTGTTTGTCAATAATTCGTCGGGATATCGTCAGCGGTGTGAGGCATCTAACTGTAAATATAAGCAACTTCGAAAACGGAGTGAATACAATTTGAATGCTGAGACGCATTTACCCCAAACATCAATGAATGTAATATTTTTTGCAATATATGAATGATTACTGTAAATCAACCTTGAATACAGTTAATTACATTTTGATATATATATATATCGATAAAATACAAACAGATTTTACTTATTTCACAATATATGATGTCCGTTTTGTACGTATCTTCTCGGAGTGACATTTTTCACAAGGGAATTGATGTCCGTTGTGTACGTATACCAACTCGGGGATGGAGACATTTTTCACAAGGGAATTTATACAAAAAGTGGATGGAGACTTTTTTCACAAGGGAATTGATGTCCATTGTATTAACAACTCGGGGATGAACGAAGAGACATTTTTCACAAGGGAATTGATGTCCGTTGTGCAAGTATACCAACTCGGGGATGCAGCCATTTTTCACAAGGGAATTGATACAACTCGGGGATGGAGACCTTTTTCACAAGGGAATTGATGTCCATTGTGTACGTAGACCAACTCGGGGATGGAGACATTTTTCACAAGGGAATTGATACAACTCGGGGATGGAGACTTTTTTCACAAGGGAATTGATGTCCGTTGTGTAAGTATTCAACTCGGGGTTGGAGACATTTTTCACAAGGGAATTGATGTCCATTGTGTACGTAGACCAACTCGGGGATGGAGACATTTTTCACAAGGGAATTGATGTCCGTTGTGTACGTATACAACTCGGGGATGGAGACATTTTTCACAAGGGAATTAATGTCCATTGTGTACGTATACAACTCGGGGATGGAGACATTTTTCACAAGGGAATTAATGTCCATTGTGTACGTATACCAACTCGGGGATGGAGACATTTTTCACAAGGGAATTGATGTCCATTGTGTACGTATACAACTCGGGGATGGAGACATTTTTCACAAGGGAATTGATGTCCGTTGTGTACGTATACCAACTCGGGGATGGAGACATTTTTCACAAGGGAATTAATGTCCATTGTGTACGTATACCAACTCGGGGATGGAGACATTTTTCACAAGGGAATTGATGTCCGTTGTGTACGTATACCAACTCGGGGATGGAGACATTTTTCACAAGGGAATTGATACAACTCGGGGATGGAGACATTTTTCACAAGGGAATTGATGTCCATTGTGTACGTATACCAACTCGGGGATGGAGACATTTTTCACAAGGGAATTGATGTCCATTGTGTACGTAGACCAACTCGGGGATGGAGACATTTTTCACAAGGGAATTGATGTCCATTGTGTACGTACACAACTCGGGGATGGAGACATTTTTCACAAGGGAATTGATGTCCGTTGTGTACGTATACCAACTCGGGGATGGAGACATTTTTCACAAGGGAATTGATGTCCGTTGTGTACGTATACCAACTCGGGGATGGAGACATTTTTCACAAGGGAATTGATGTCCATTGTGTACGTATACAACTCGGGGATGGAGACATTTTTCACAAGGGAATTGATACAACTCGGGGATGGAGACATTTTTCACAAGGGAATTGATGTCCGTTGTGTACGTATACCAACTCGGGGATGGAGACATTTTTCACAAGGGAATTGATGTCCATTGTGTACGTATACCAACTCGGGGATGGAGACATTTTTCACAAGGGGGATGGAGACATTTTTCACAAGGGAATTGATACAACTCGGGGATGGAGACATTTTTCACAAGGGAATTGATGTCCATTGTGTACGTACACAACTCGGGGATGGAGACATTTTTCACAAGGGAATTGATGTCCGTTGTGTACGTATACCAACTCGGGGATGGAGACATTTTTCACAAGGGAATTGATGTCCGTTGTGTACGTATACCAACTCGGGGATGGAGACATTTTTCACAAGGGAATTGATGTCCATTGTGTACGTATACCAACTCGGGGATGGAGACATTTTTCACAAGGGAATTGATGTCCGTTGTGTACGTATACCAACTCGGGGATGGAGACATTTTTCACAAGGGAATTGATGTCCGTTGTGTACGTATACCAACTCGGGGATGGAGACATTTTTCACAAGGGAATTAATGTCCATTGTGTACGTACACAACTCGGGGATGGAGACATTTTTCACAAGGGAATTGATGTCCGTTGTGTACGTATACCAACTCGGGGATGGAGACATTTTTCACAAGGGAATTGATACAACTCGGGGATGGAGACATTTTTCACAAGGGAATTGATGTCCATTGTGTACGTATACCAACTCGGGGATGGAGACATTTTTCACAAGGGAATTGATGTCCGTTGTATACGTATACAACTCAGGGATGGAGACATTTTTCACAATGGGATTGATACAACTCGGGGATGGAGACATTTTTCACAAGGGAATTGATGTCCATTGTGTACGTATACAACTCGGGGATGGAGACATTTTCACAAGGGAATTGATGTCCGGGGATGAGATTTTTCACAAGGGAATTTGTATGTACGTTCAACTCGGGTATGGAGACATTTTTCACAAGGGAATTGATGTCCACTGTCATACTTGGAGACATTTTTCACAACTCGGGGTGTGATGGAATTTTTCACAAGGGTACACAACTCGGGGATGATCCGTTGTGTACGTACCAACTCGGGGATGGAGACATTTTTCACAAGGGAATGTCCGTTGTGAACGTATACCAACTCGAATGGAGACATTTTTCACAAAATGTCCATCAATGAACTCGGGGTAATACTTTGCAATATTGAATGACATTTTTCACAAGGGAATTGATGTCCTGTAAATATATGTGTATTTTCACAACTCGGAGTGAACATAACAATTTGGAGACATTTTTCACATGTCCATTGTTACGTATCAATATTTGGAGTACATTTTTCAAGGGAATTGATGTCCGTTGTGTACGTATACCAACTCGGGGATGGAGACATTTTTCACAAGGGACTCATTTTTCACAAGGGAATTGATGTCCGTTGTGTGTATACCAACTCGGGGATGGGACCATTTTTCATGTAATATATGACATTTTTCACAAGGGAATTGATGTCCATTGTGTACGTAGACCAACTCGGGGATGGATACATTATTCACAAGGGAATTGATGTCCGTTGTGTACGTATACCAACTCGGGGATGGAGACATTTTTCACAAGGGAATTGATGTCCATTGCTTCTTTTGTGTACGTATACCAACTCGGGGATGGAGACATTTTTCACAAGGGAATTGATGTCCGTTGTGTACGTATACCAACTCGGGGATGGAGACATTTTTCACAAGGGAATTGATACAACTCGGGGATGGAGACATTTTTCACAAGGGAATTGATGTCCGTTGTGTACGTATACCAACTCGGGGATGGAGACATTTTTCACAAGGGAATTGATACAACTCGGGGATGGAGACATTTTTCACAAGGGAATTAATGTCCATTGTGTACGTATACCAACTCGGGGTTGGAGACATTTTTCACAAGGGAATTGATGTCCATTGTGTACGTAGACCAACTCGGGGATGGAGACATTTTTCACAAGGGAATTGATGTCCATTGTGTACGTACACAACTCGGGGATGGAGACATTTTTCACAAGGGAATTGATGTCCGTTGTGTACGTATACCAACTCGGGGATGGAGACATTTTTCACAAGGGAATTAATGTCCATTGTGTATGTACACAACTCGGGTATGGAGACATTTTTCACAAGGGAATTGTATACCAACTCGGGGATGGAGCCATTTTTCACAAGGGAATTGATACAACTCGGGTATGGAGACATTTTTCACAAGGGAATTGATACAACTCGGGGATGGAGACATTTTTCACAAGGGAATTGATACAACTCGGGGATGGAGACATTTTTCACAAGGGAATTGATACAATTCGGGGATGGAGACATTTTTCACAAGGGAATTGATGTCCATTGTGTACGTAGACCAACTCACATCTAATAATGCTTACATGGAAAGGTACCAATTTTGGCCAGTTTTATCGTAACACTGTTATAGACAAAAACTAATAATTTTGTAGCAAAAAGCATGACGTTAGTTTCATGATATAAAAATTGTCCGTTCGTCGGTCGTGAAGTTTGTCCGGAGATCTCTTAAAGCTGTCAGCGATCTCTTTCAAACAAGGTAGACTTAAATATACCACCATAATGTTGATATGAAGCTTTCTTGAACAACGTTTGGATTCGACTGTATTTGAGATTATACAACCACAGTTACTGCCCTCTTTTTGATAATTTCATAATCTTATTATTTTTCACAGGGATCTCTGTTTTCAACTGATCTCTATTTCATGTGTTTATAACTATAGTTCTGGACGGCGACTTCACTGAACAGTTCCTGGAGAAATTGACGTTTGTTTTCCCAATATTTTTGTAGGGAAATTTCTTCCAGTTTTAACTAATTTCTTTGAAGCACGGTACATTGTGTAACCACGATATGAAACTGTTATCCTGAATAGCAGTTTGATACAATTTTCGAATGACCTATAGTGTGTTTCAGCATTTAAATTTTGTCCAGACATCCCCTCCCTAAGTTTCTGACCTATCTCTTGGTACATTCTGTAAATATTAACGTCAATACATATATATATATAATTATGTTGCTTTCGTTCAAATTCGATAGTGCCTATTACAATGAAATTAGATTTTGTTTTCTCAGTGAAATGCTTTCATTTACATATTCATTAGAATACAATAATGGATTTGTCTGTGGCATGAGACAGACAAATAGTTCTGTTCTGTATTATAGTTCACTTGTTCCTTGCGTAATTTTGCATCATTGACCTCGTGGTAGAGATATATATTACAATGGTATTGAATCAGACTAAGAAAAAAGGATGAACTGTGAAACATGAGGGCTTTCATTTTCATCTTTAGATGTTTTACCACTTAAAAAAGGGCGTGTACAGCTAACCTGGCTATGTTCGGCTGAAATTGCTTCATTAGAATTAAAGAAAAAGGAAATCTAATTATTCATGTAAACAACACAAAACATATGTTGTCCTATTGGATACCAACCCTCTGTCCATAGGGGCTCAGACAAACCATTCATGCTTCAGACCAAATTATTCCTACAGGAAAGTAGGATTTTTAACGAATATGCCCAATTTCCTCCACTTGACCCTGCCCCGAGAGTCCTGACCCACCGTTTATACAAAATTGATTCTCCTTCCCCAAAAGATGTTTCAGACCAAATTTAGGTACAATTCAATCATTCCTATAGAAGCATTTAAAAAAATTTGTCCCATTTCTCCAATTAGGCCCGGCCCCTTCCATCCCAGGGGGCTGGCACCCAATGTTTACACAAAAATGATTCCCCTTGGCCTAAACAATGCTCCGACCAATATTTGGGCAAAATCCAATCATTCCTACAGGAAAGAAGGATTTTGAAGAATATGCTTATTTCCCGTATTGGGCTCCATCCCTCAAGCCCTGTGGGGCCAATACCTACTGTTTATACAAAAAAATGATTACATTTCTTCCAAGAATGTATCAGACCAAATTTGGAGAAAATTCAATAATTCCTACAACAGTTGGAGGATTTTAAAGAATTTGCTCTTTTTACCCTTTTGAGCCCTATCCCTCAAGCCTCTTGGGGCTTGAATCCACCATTTATACAAATTTGTTTTTTCTTCCCCCAAGGATGCTTCTGACAAAATTTGGTTAAAATCGCAGTCATTTATGACTAGTATTGACTTGTAGAAAAAAGTTGATAGACAGATGGACAACAAATACCTTGTATGACAATAGAGATAAAAACGGGTTTTTTTTTTGTGTTGTGTTGGTTTCATATGAGATTGATAAAGCAAGTATTTAGAATTTTCTTTTAACAATGACCTCTGTTAAGGTAAAATGCAACTTTTTGACAATTCAGTTTCATTAATCAGATATGAAGAGAGTACAAATTTTACATCCTTTTATGAGATAATCAATAATTTTAACAAATATTTCAGAAAATGTGTTTTTTGCTCTCATTCCTGAAGATCTCTCATCTTTACATTTTATAATACATGGCCCCTACTGAAACAACATAATGAAGTCTGTGCCATTCCTGTATGCTCTCCTGATGTCACAGTAAACCGGGCTTTATTTCAGCAATCATGTGATAGTTATCAATATAAGAAATGTGCATCAAGCATTTCTCAAGACCCCAGTGTCTTAATTAGACCGATCCATCAAAACATCACTACAACAAGATAGGAGCATGTTAATAATTTATTAGGGGTGAAATACATAGTACAAGTAAAATGAGATGAGGGCTGACATTTTCTAGTAGAGATTCATATTTTTACCCTCAATAAACAAAAATAGGGCCAGCTCATTCCACCTTTTGGTGTATCCATAGCCCTAGAGATATTACACTACAGTTTTCTAGTCCTTGTATCATTCATAGGTAAGTTTTCCTCTGGTAGGTCCTCTCCATATTGATAGATTTTTAGGCTCCGCCTGTGCATGCACTACAACCACATGATGTCGGCACCGTGTAGGTCTTGGCAAATGTTGTGCCATCAGTGCAATTCAATGTGACATTGCGTGTGATAGTGTGTTGAGGTTGACAGCAATTGCACTTGTTGTCAAAGCCACGCATCAGTGTTGTGTACTTAGCACGTGACTGACAGTATCCAGAACATTCAGTGAGATCTTGGATAGGGGCAGAGTTCTGACATATGGTATTGTTTCTTGTAACCTTGAAAAACCCTACCGTAGCAGCAGGCTGACCAAACATTAGACGTGGAGAACATTCTGAACACGTCTGACTAGCAGTGGCTAAAACAAAAAAAACAAATCTTATTCAACTAACATTCATATACAAGTGATTTTAAGTCAACTTGCACTTGATTTGGATTCTTAGAAATCAAACATACTAAGGTCAGTCTTGTCCTAAGTCTTAGAAATCAAACATACTTAGGTCAGTCTTGTCCGAAGTCTTAGAAATCAAACATGCTTAGGTCAGTCTTGTCCTAATTCTTAGAAATCAAACATGTTTAGGTCAGTCTTGTCCAAAGTCTTAGAAATCAAACATACTAAGGTCAGTCTTGTCCTAAGTCTTAGACATCAAACATGCTTAGGTCAGTCTTGTCCAAAGTCTTAGAAATCAAACATACTTAGGTCAGTCTTGTCCGAAGTCTTCGACATCAAACATACTTAGGTCAGTCTTGTCCTAAGTCTTAGACATCAAACATGCTTAGGTCAGTCTTGTCCTAAGTCTTAGACATCAAACATGCTTAGGTCAGTCTTGTCCGAAGTCTTAGACATCAAACATGCTTAGGTCAGTCTTGTCCAAAGTCTTAGAAATCAAACATACTAAGGTCAGTCTTGTCCGAAGTCTTGGACATCACACATGCTAAGATTAAACTTGTCAGAAGTTTAAGAAATTAAACATACTAAGTTTAGTCTTATACTATAGTATTATATGCGAATACTTAGAAATTTGCTAAGGTAATTAACTCTAGTCTGAAGTCAACTACATATCATTCATTCTGTGTTGATATTTTACTGAAAAAGCATCAAGGAAAACAAAACCAAATAGATAAAAATTCGTCTATAAACTTACCTCTAACAATGCAAGTTTTGCAACATCCAGTGCTGTCATATTTTGTCTGGTTCTGAAAAAAAAATTCAATAAAGAGAGAACTATTTTCTTGATGTTTACAAATAAAAAAGGACAATTTCTAATCTATGTTTGTCTTAATACATGTACATATCAGATTTGTCAAAGCACTGCTGACACAGAACAAATACAATATGCTGTCTGTAAGTTTTTGCCCTGATAAATCACAAAATTTATCAACAATTCTGAACAATAACATTTACAAATATATATACCCCAATGTGATTGACTTGTCTCGACCTATCTTTAAGCACAGGCTTGCCACAGGATAAACAGAGTATAAAGAAAACTTTCATGAATTGTTTTCATGTTTTATTTATATAAAGCAAAATGATTTTTATTTAAATGTGCCATGGTCAGGCTACCTAACAGCAAGTTCCCTCTCAGATTCCAGAAAGTATTATCAACTTACTCCTTGACATGTTGGCAAATTATCAGTGCGACAGTCCAGCTGGGTTTCACGAATCAGATAGCTGGCACTGTTCACATCAAACTCGCATACTTTAGAGTAACATTGCTGAGCCCCTGGTATGGATTCTCCACCCTAAAATCATCGAATGTGAATACAAGGTATAGTCAAACCTGACCGTTAAAGGCAGGTGGTCTTCATAAAGAGGTTTAATTACAATGTGTAGTCTTATGTTTAGGCCTAAGAACCAGTAGCCTTTAAGGTCACTAGACAGATGATTGAAGCATGAAAGGCTGATATGACCGTGTCATTTCAATTTTACTTAATTCACACAATCCATGAATATAAATATCATAAATTATTAATTTTCTGATATGAACACTGTTGGGAATGAATGAATATTAAGAAATACAACAATGAGGTTAAAGAAATGACAGGAAAAAGGGAAATGAGAACAAGAATTGTAACTGATGTCCTGAAAACTTCTCATAATTGGATATCATCTCACATCATTGAGGCATACAAAACAAAATGTGTCACTTCCATTGTAAAGTTAACAAAATTGTTGAGATTATGATATTGGTGACTGTTGTCCTTACCTTGTAGACTTGACCATTGGCAGCACAGCCAACAGACTTACATTGACCACAGCACTGGTCTGTAGCATTGACTCGTTCTTCTCCCTGTGAAACAAACATCAGATTGTTAGAGACATGTACATCATCATACAGTTCCTGGGCCATATATGACATCACAAAAACAGATTAAGTCAGACAAAAATAAGTGATCACTTCTGTGATTTGATTGAAGAAAATCTCAACCCTCTAGGTAAGATTTTAAAAATCAGCACACAGCGAAATCTCTCTTTAAACTTTATAAAATCTTACCGTAAGGATGAAATAACCTTGTCTACATCACTCTGTTGACAATGAATACTGAATCCTTTAGCATGAACAATCATGCACATTAAATGACTTACCAGTTTACAGTCAGGACATGTCTGCGTGTGACATATGGTCTCACTACTTTCATCGGTGCTTTCAAGGGTACACTGGCATGTTTTACACAGTCCATCTTTCCAGGTCTCTCCAACCTAAACAAGTATTAAAACTCAATCACTCTTTGTTGTCAAAGCACTTGCACTAAATCAGTTAGGCTGTGAGAGCTCAGCCAGCAGAGCATCAAATTTTACAAGGTCAAGATATCCCTACCCAGAACAGTTAGCATGTCTGTCCTTACTGTCTGTAACAAAAGAGAGATAAGTGATGGTGACACACTGACTTACATGGTATGTGATTGCATATGGTGTAGAGTTAGGTACGGCAGTTTCATTAACAAACTCCATTGTGTAGCGACAGATTTTCGGTTGCCGAGTGGGAATAGGCTTGGGCACTGTAAACATATGATATAAAATTATACAGGAACATAAATAATGGCAAATCTTAAACTTACATATATATTGCTTATCTTAAAATAAACAGAATAATCCAAAATAGTCATCAGAATTGCCTAACTGACAGAATCGTTTGACTTATGCTGGTAACTTACCACAGGCATAACTTGTGCAATTACAGTCAGTTTCAATCATTGTGATGGTTGATCCTGAGCGACAAGTAGGACGAGTTGGGGTTGGACAGGAGGTCGGACATTCTGTAAACAACAAAGGAGAGATTGGAAAATGGGCAATGTTATGTAGTACAATCCTGTAAATTGTCTAGGGTTTGTCCTGATCAATTACAAAGCAACAATTAAAAATCAGACAACAATGTACATGTACACCAGATAGAAACACTTGAAAAAATATATTTCTTTATTGTGAGTCTGATATAGAGGGCTCGAATGGTCCTCAACCACCAATAATCTTGATTTATAGCAACCATGATCCTACATAAATACTCACACAGGTTATTAAACATTTTCAAAGCCTAATGTTGACAAACCATGGAATGACCTTTACATGTTAAATTTTGAGATAACTCAGAACCTGTAAAGTCTCAAGGCAACCTGAGCAGATCAGATCAGAATGATGTTTATACAGCAGAGTTCTCAGAGGTACTCCTTGCGATTACAATTCATGCATCTTACACCTAGGAAATTTTGTTGCTATCTCAATGTTTTGTTCACACTCACCACATCTAAAACGAAGGCAGCACTCGCCCGGATTGATGGCAGCCATGACATTAGGTGTAGTGCATGTGGTTTGGGAGGTGCTACATTGGTCAGGCTTGCACACCACCTGGTAGCGGTCACAACAGCCATCTTCTGTTTTCACAATCTGGGCAACCTCACCTTCCTGTAGGAATGGCATTACTACTGGCTGACAGGTAGTTGTCATACAATGGTCTAAAACATGAAGTTGGTAAAATGAATCGCTGGCAAACAAAACTGATCTTTATTACAAATAAATTCATAGGAACTTGAACTAGTTGCTAATGTCATCAATGGGTGGTTAAATGATTAGCAAATTATTTTCTATGAATAATAACAGCTGCCCTTGATCTTTGAACACCAACAAATCTAAGGCATTAATAAATACTTGTTTAATTTATGAGATTTGATCATAACTTATAAAGAAATACATTAACTAAAGTGATGACATCTGTTTGGGATGGAGTAACACTACTAACATTTATAGCAGTGCTCCATAAGGGTACAAATCTCAGTTTTTTTAACATAATAACCCTATAATATACAAATTCTCAAAATCTTATTACAAACACTAATATGTAGTTACACCATATCTTTCTTCAAGTTTGTAGATAATCCACAAGACTTTGAAAAAAAATCCATGAAACCTATCCAATATAGGCCCAGTGACACATTTATCCAAAACAAAGCTGTAAAATATCTCAATACTGGCCTAATAACAATGAGCTATTGCTGAAGCTGTTCTTACCTGAGGTTGGTGTGGCTGTCACTGCTGGGGTAGGGTTGGGCGTTACCGCTGAAACGGAAAGTATCCATCAAGATCTTATTTCTTAGGATTATTAAAAGATCAGGAGAAATATTTATCAGGACAGATTTTCCAAAGAAAAAGCTGCAACAAAGAAGAACTAAATAGCAGACATCAGCAGTATTCTTAAATTTGTAAATCAATTTCATTTTTAATCATTTTTGTCAAAAACATCTTTGAATGTAGATGAACAGGAAAAATTATTTAGATCATGATTCTATGTCTGCAAGTTTATACCAAATTTCATAAAAAGAAAATGAAAGATATTCTGAATGAGAAAATGGATAGACAAGATTTATTCCTTACCTGTTGAACACTGACAGTGGTATCTGATCTTGTAGTTAGAACAAGGTATAGGGAAATTGTCCATATCCTGACACCTCAGGCCAATAGCGGTGGTACACTGAATTACCTCCCCTGTTGAATATGACGGAGCATCCATGTCTATAGAGTAACATTCAATGCGGTCCAATGATCCTCCAGCACAGGCCCCAGTATGCTTCTGATACAAAGCAGCAGATGGCTCAAAGTCTCCTTCAGAGGTCCTATTGTTTTCATTGTACCATGGCAACCAGCCGCTAACACAAGCTGAAAGAGAAAACATCTCAAAGATATTGTCATACTTTCGAGAACATAAATTCACAATATGTATCCCACTCTCTCACATCACTTCAAACTATTTCCTCTCTACTCACTTTCCTATCTTTTCCTGTCTGCTGAAAGGCCAAAAGGCCATAAAAGTGGATGTAAAACCCATTAAATAAATAAATGTATAGACAAAGAAAATTAATATATTTGAGTTGTTTAAATATTAATGAGAATTACAGCAATTTCTAGCAGAATACTAGCTTTGAAGAAATTGTCCCTGTAGTGAAATATAAATCAAGGGCTGGGCTGTCTTTTTATGAATTTTTGAGATATGTCTGGAGTACTTACTAGGTGGTCCTGGAGTATATAAGTCATGGCCTGGGGGTGGCTTGGTATAAATTCCAGGTGCACGAGTGGGTGTGATCTTGCCAGTATTTGGTCCTTGTGTGGGTGTTCCTTGAGCACCTCCTGGTGGTGCAGCAGTGGGAGTTCCTGGTAGTGTGAACATTGGGGTTACATCTGAAAACATGGTACATAATATACTGAGTAAAACAGCTTAAACATTTGCACATCAAAATAATTTCCAACTACAATAAAAACATAATACATGTGATTGATCATAGAAGTACATGCAGTATGATGAACTTCCTATCATTTCATCCACTACTCATATTTTACTCATATCTGACCTATTTTTGCCAAATTCCCTTCTCGTCAATGCAAGCATTTCACAGCTATTGATAAGGAATGGTAGGAGACTAGTCCATATTCTCATTATTGCTGAAAGTTGGAAAAATATTACAGGTCTGTGAGGTATTGACACAGGACAGCATCTCTCCTCAAAAGTATGTTGATAGAATCTCTCTATTCAAAGTAGTGATGTGTCAGTCTCCTACCTTGTTCATCTGTATTAATATTGGTTCTCACAGAATTTTTTTCCACCTTCACAGCGCCATGTAGATGACGAAAAAAAAATCTATTTAACACAGTCATAATTGATGTGGGTACATAGTGTTTGATCAAGATCGATATGAAATGTGATAAAAATCAAGCAATATTTTAATTTCAATGCATTAGCCGTCTGCGGTGCAGGCATTTTATCCAATAAGAAGAAGATCATTATCATTGTGTTTGTTTTGTCAGACATAACTTTTTAGCAATTTTCATCAAAATCAGACAATATGAATTCACTACCAATTAGATGCTTCCTTCTGCAGCCATTTTGTTAACTCAGAAAATGGACTCCAGATCGACTGACTACTTTTTCCTTAAGTAGCAAGCATGTACCCAGATCATTTATTGGGTGCTTGCTTATATAAGGGGAAACAAACAGTTGTAGCTGTATAGTTTCAAATGTAGAAACATTCAACAGCTTTCAATGTTGCTAACAACGCAAACTGACTGATGGTATGACTAATGACATAGAATCTGAAACCAAAGGCAATTAATTACTGCAATATTGAAACAAAACCAATACATCTGAATCCAGTTTCCACCAGAATTTGTGTTTACCAGTTCATCAAGGATGTATCTTTATCCAAGTGTTCCGTTGAAGATCATGGCTAGCGGCATTTATTCCATTAAAACACACGATTTCTTGCATTCCATATTAAATAACACTAATATATAAATACTACGGGTTAGTTTGTAAGATTACTAATAACAATAAAGATAAAGAGTAAAAACAATAGGTCCCCCCACTTTGTTTGGGGGTGACAATGTCATTAAGGAAATGATGTTTCTCTTTCCTAAACCAGCTACCCTAGAATGCAGCAGCTGAGAAATGACAAATACTCAAATGAAGTAAGATTGAGGTCATATTGTTAAAGGATATCAAGCAACCTACCACAATTGTGTTCATCATTAATACAGTCAATGACGCCGTCACACTT
Source organism: Ylistrum balloti (assembly GCF_031769215.1). Lineage (NCBI taxonomy): Eukaryota > Metazoa > Mollusca > Bivalvia > Pectinida > Pectinidae > Ylistrum > Ylistrum balloti. The sequence continues at coordinate 180,354 of NW_026782187.1, forward strand.
GGCCGTTATAGGGATACACTGGCCATTTCCACAGCGGAACTCATCGGTGTCACAAGTAACACAAGTACATGCACAAGAAGAGGCATTGTAACCCCGGGTGTAGCCCTGTAAGTGAACAAACTCTTCCTGTTAACATCATGCCTCATCAATGTGTGTTGCTCTTTTTTCTTCCATTCAGGTGAAGGTTGGGGCAAATTTGGAGTCCCATTGTGAGTATCATTTTTTTTAAACAACAATGCATTTTTCAGTTTCATTGATTTCTGTAGCTATTAGTTCATCACATGGGCCAAAGAATGATCTAAAAATACTCTCACTGGATCATTGGTTTTTTAGATTAGTATATAATTCAATTATTGTTGTCATAATTTTTCTTTCTAATCATATGCTCATATTTGTGTAATAAAAAGAATTAACTATACTTAATTATTGATATAAAATACCCATATAGCTGAAAATTTGCATCCTGTCACATTGTGTCATGTGAGAAACAGCATTTCTCTGTACTTTTTATTAGAGGTAAATCTGTTCCATATATGTGGAGGGATTACATGTTCCTTGTCCTGTTGTAAGTTTGTGCTTCGGTCGGACACAATGAGGAAGTATTACTAACCTCAGAACATGGTGGGCACTGCACTGGTATACAGGACACTTGTCCAGCAAAACAATGGCAGGTCTCACACTTGGAATTAGTGTGGACGTCCCCAGGCTAAAGGGGAAAATCATCAAAATATCAGTATTTCAACATCACAAGGAACTGTCCATGGTCTATACTGTGTCATATTGAGAGAACATCTTTATCTTGTTTACTTCTTATTCACAACAAAGTATTTACAGTGTACTTTTCCTGCCAGTCCAGCTAAAGCAAATGTCAATCAATCTATCAATTTCTAGGTAAGACATCAAATAAAAATTTGAAAGATCTGATCCGAGTGTGTTAGAAATATGAATACTCCTGGTAATGTAATTGTCCATGCAAAGAAAATAAAATAAAATAACTTTTTGTCATGACTAAATTTTGCATGCACTGATTTCATAAGCATTGCTTCTATACTGATAGACAACAAATAATTACATGTCAACACTATACAGACAGGTTATGTTTATTTACCCTCACGAGCTTGCCTTCGACAAGACAGGTACATTGTGATTTCCTCACACAGGACATGCCATCACACACGTATCCAGGTGCACATCCTTTGACTGGACAACGTGAGGTATTAATGCCGTCGAAACACACAGAACCGTTGTATTTCAAATCAACAAAAACTGTTGATCCAATTACAGGAGCCATGGATGGGGTAGGATTTGGGATTGGGGGCACTGAAAGTTGATTACATCCAAAACTTTAACAAAGTTCTATCACACTCCAGAACCTGACCAGCTTGTACAATGTTCTTTGGTCAGAAATTATATGTGGTATGTATTAAAACACAACATGCACATTGTGCTGCAGAAAAACAGGTATGGCTATAGTCATATCAGTAGATATTTATCTGTGAACAATAAGTATTATAGTTTGTAACAGTTTGACTGTTATATTTATGGACTATATATGGAATAAAAAGGAAGCTGTAGTACTGAGAACCTGGTAAAATGTTACCATGGCAGTTTCCCTAAAATTAAATTCCTGTCACACCAATACCAAAGATGGCATTTATAAAATGTAACTTCCTTATATATTTTTCCAATGTAAATACCACATAAAATACCATTTGGAAAAATAAAACAACTTTCCTCCAGTACTTACCACACTCCGGACTGTTACGTAGACAACCAAGTCTGACCTTGTAATCAAAACAACCATGGCTGTCTGCCTGGTCTGCATCATTACATACTAATCCCTGCCACAGATTACAACTGACCACTTGACCAGTCTCATTATATAACACCCCAGTGGCTGTGCGACATTCAATCTTCATCGGACTGTGACAATTCTTGGAAGCTGCCTTCACACCATCAATCCTTTCATAGTCCCCACCAGTTAGTGGTGTGGGTTGACCAATATTTACCCATCCATCGAAATCTATACAGTTTTCGTCTGTAATATCAAACAGTCAAACATCAATTAAATCACAGCTCCGATATGTAAGGTCAGTCTCAACAACAGCATTAATATTGGTAGGAGAAAAAATCAAATCAAATGGACAAATAAACCTAATGATGACTTTGGTACGGAGACAGGGTGATATCAAATGGACAAATAAACTTAGTGATGACTTTGGTACGGAGACAGGGTGATATCAAATGGACAAATAAACTTAGTGATGACTTTGGTACGGAGACAGGGTGATATCAAATAGATAAATAAACCTAATGATATCTTTGGTACGGAGACAGGGTGATATCAAATGGACAAATAAACTTAGTGATATCTTTGGTATGGAGACAGGGTGATAACAAATAGACAAATAAACTTAGTGATGACTTTGGTATGGAGACAGGGTGATATCAAATAGACAAATAAACTTAGTGATATCTTTGGTACGGAGACAGGGTGATATCAAATAGACAAATAAACTTAGTGATATCTTTGGTACGGAGACAGGGTGATATCAAATAGACAAATAAACTTAGTGATGACTTTGGTACGGAGACAGGGTGATAACAAATGGACAAATAAACTTAGTGATGACTTTGGTAGGGAGACAGGGTGATATCAATTAGACAAATAAACTTAGTGATATCTTTGGCAGGCAGAAGGGATAAATTCAAATTAATTAATAAGCTTACCAACAGCTTTGGTAGGAATAGGAGTTGGTACCTTCCCAGGAGTGCTCGGAGTCGTTGCTGTAACAGATTTGTCCAATCATCTCAAGCATTATTTATTTTGTAATCTTTCTGATATTGTTCCAAGCTGTCTCCACCTAAGTTTTTGGATCATTTATTCTTTTTAGTTTCCATATAATGGTAATTATAAAAAAAAGATCCTTATTCATTCATTAAGCTAGTATATAATTTGTAAAATCAACTTTAAAGGTGTTGCAGCAAATCAGAAATAGTAAAAATGTTAGAAATTAAGGGTATTGAAATTTGACCACATCATCGTCCCACACATGAATTATGTAGGAACAAGAAACAGTGCTTACATGGATATGAGAGAAAGCAACCATGGATCTCAAACCTCATGGAAACCTTTCCGTGGTAGGTCTGTGGATTAATCCTGATGTAGCGAGCTCGTATTGGATTGGAGAAAAAGTGTGTCATTGGCGTGACCGAGTCAAAGTTACCATTGAACAACTGCAATATACAGTAATTTCATGTAGCTAGGGTATATTTTGTTACAAATATTTAACAGATGGTTGTTGTAAATGTTCAGCAATAAACCATTCATTGAGGACCACATCAAACAAAATATCTTTTTACATGAAAATTCATCGGTTCCTGTTGGTAGTTCTTTGAAACAGTACATTATCTTGGCTTTTGAATGATTGGTTGAATCTTATTACGTATAACAAGTTGATTCTTATGTTTTCAAAGAAGGCAGATGAAATTGTTTAGTTTATATTAAACCTTATCAGCTCCATCCTCTCGGTAAGTGTTCCAGTTCTTGCCATCCATGGAGTACCGAACATAATAGGAGGTAACGTAAGATGGCACATTCGGGCGACCCTGGGTCGTTACTCCTGTGATCAGGGATGATTGTAGGAAATCGACCTGTACAAACAAACCAATCTGACAGTTGACTTTATACCACATCGATATACTACATTCAACAGTGTATACTATCTAAACCTTGGTACATTGATCTGGTTTGGAGGAAAGTCTGGCTTACAGAGTTTCTTATATGTAAATGAGGATGAAGACACATTACCTACAATCACTGCCTGGTGTTCACAAGACTAGAGAGCAACTCAGTTCTGCATTACCTGTATAAACTGATTCTTGTTATCAACGGCGGCTGTCCATGCTGTAGGTCCACCGAGACGGGCCTTGTATGGGGCAGAGTTAGCATCCCGAGATGATGAGGCTGTGATCATGTCATCCCGAATCTGGTGGTTCTGCATGCCCATCTGCTCCTTACAAGCAGCTGTAAAAGATCACATTAGTTTTAATTATCAGTAATGCTATCAAATTTATCCTGTAACATTCCCAATAATTCAACACAAAATATTTCACTCCATGTCAGGCCTGGCTTACAGCAGAGTCAGGAAATGTCACCATGCTATTGAATGTGTCAGTTAATTTGACAGAAAACACAAGGATAGACTCAAGTACGGGGCTGACAATGAAATAGTATTTATTACTGATAACTAATTGTTGATGAATAAAGGGATGTGGTTGTGAAGTATTACAAGGGGTTACATCTTTTTTTCCTTACAGGATAATTAAAGTTCCATATCAGCATTTAGCCAATCTATAAACAAAATAGAATCTAGGGAAAAAGCAATAAGTTGGGAGCTATTATCATATGTATGGCAGAAGAAATATTACAGAATAATTGTGATGAAAGTCGTGAATTGATATGACCATACTGAATTCATGTCATACATCGGTAAAGATACTCTTATTTGTGTTGATACTCATATCTCAACCCAAAGGTCAAAGGTTTAATACTCAGCAGAGGACTTAAACAAGCTAATTATGCCTCATATTGTGGTAATTAATTACTTTTCATAGTAAAATATTGCAAGTTGTTGTCATGAGCTACAGTGTATATTTAATGCATCATCAAAAATAAATTGCATCAAGATGATGACATTAATATGCAATTGTGATATAAGGTTACACTATATAAAAAGATGATGTTGATTTTACTATGGGTGCTGATGTTGATCTATGTGTCAGCAGTCTTTTTTCTCGAGGAAATAATATCTATCTTTCTCTTTCTAACACAGGAATGATTTTTGTGAAGTGTGTGAGGATCTGTAATATAAAATCAAATTTTAAAAAGTTATCAGAACAACTGACAGCATGTAAACAAAAGTAAATATGTGAGAGTATTAGTGCTGACACCAAATAAATATAACCTCCTTATATCAATGACAAAAAATTCTAACATTAGGTAGGTAAGACTTTTCCAATGCACAATATTTAATATCAATCAAGTAATGGTCTTAATAAAGGGTTATTATATGTGTGTATGTAATTGATCTCATCTATAAACATTAAGGAGTTACCTCCCCTTAACTCTATCACCTTAATGTATATATGTCTCTTTCTTACTTTCCTTTCCCTGTATCAATTGTTGTCACTATAAGGAGAGGACTAAGTTAGGCAATGCTTGATGTCCAATCCTATTGACATTTGTTTTTGTCAATAAAATTGGTTGAAATTAAATTTGAATGCTAAATTTGGCACAATCAAAATTTTGTCCACTGTCACATCATGGTAAATTTGCACAACACTGAATCATCACATCCACAATGGAAGCTATATCAACAAAATAATAATGGTGTAATTACTGGGACGTGTAATGATATTCTACAATTGACTACTTTTAGTGAAAGCATTGAAATAAGGTTAACAGTAATAAAGTAGGTATGTGAAATTAGTTGATTATATCTTTTAGATGCATTCACTGAGTAGTAATCAACTGATTAAAATATAAGATAGGAATGAATAATGCTTGAGATTTACTATTATTGATTTTAGGGTTCTTTGACAGAGACACACGTTGCAGATTTTTTTTTAATGAGCTTTTTAGGGTACACAAATATTGACTGTTAATGTGGGGATTTCTTCAATGGGTATTAGGTTTCAAGAACATGGACTATTGTTGTGGGACTTTCTTGAAATGGTGTTAGGGTTCACTTACACTGACTATTGTTGTGGGGATTTCTTAAAAGAGTTTTAGGGTTCACTGACAAGGACTGTAGTGGGGATTTCTTGAATGGGTAAGAGAGTACATGAAAATATACACTTACTAGGAATGTTGTTGGCTGGAGTAACAGGAGCAGCAGTGGGATACACAGCACTATGAGAGGGTGCTGGTGATGGGAGATCTGAGGAAAAAATAAACAATTGCTGATAAAAACTCTGCCCCATCAATTCATATAAATGTGGTTATAAATCTATTTTGTGTGTGTGAAAAAAACTCATCTTTATCTTAATTAATGGGTTTTTTTTATTTCCAGAGTTTGGACAAAATTTGTTTAAAAAAAAAAAAAAGAAATTACCTGCACAGTCACACCAATATCTGACCTTGTAGTCACTACAAGGAATAGGGAAGTTATCAGCATTGTTACAAGTCAGACCAGTGTCAACATAGCAAGTAGCAATTTCTGCGGCGCTGATAAATTCAATGCCTTCCTTTGTCATACATTCAATTTTGGTCACATTTCCTCCTGGACAGAACTGTTTCTTCTCAGCAGGGGTCATGGCTTCATGCTCCATGTCACCACTTGTAGGCTGGTCACGATTAAGCCATTGTGACCAGCGTTTGTCACATGGTGCAGGGGCCGCTGTTGGCATTTTTGTTTGACTGATGGGGGCTACAGTTGGTTGGCCAGTTTGACCAGATGGCACACGAGTTGGTGTTCCAAAACTGTCTACACCAGGATGAGCTGTTGGTGCTCCTACATTGTTAAAGAAACCAAAGCCAGAAAAGTCAGATGGTACAAGAATGATTAGGCATTGCATATACTTAATTTAACATTTAACATTAAGTCCCTATGAAACCAGAAGAAGGAAATGTATTAAGAGAGCTATGAATGCAGAAAAATTGGTATTGACATTCTAAACACTTGAAAAAAACAAGAAATCATGATGTAGTGCTGCTTTAGACATAATCCACTGTACTGACATTACAGACACTTCAGTTCCACAAATATGTATTCAAATCCAATCAAATTAAACTTGGACTACAAATATATCTACAGAATAGCAAATTCCATTTCTGTCAGTTTCCGAGCAAACATGAATGCTGTTTTACACATCAAAAAACTTGATGCAACAAGTTTGAAATTAGTCTGGCAAGAACATTGCGGAAAATATTTCTCCATCTATACATATATTACAACAATTGAAAAAAAGCTTAAATCTGATATTAATCGTGATAATGTTAGCTTCATTTAGCATCTGAGCATAACACTTTTCATGAATTCTGTCATCTTCACTTGGAATTTTCAAACTGACATAAAAAGAAAAATTAACCATAAAGAGACTGTAAGCAGCAAAGCCAACATCAAGGTAATTAATCTCACCTGCACAGTCACACCAATATCTGACCTTGTAGTCACTACAAGGGATAGGGAAGTTATCAGCATTGTTACAAGTCAGACCAGTGTTAACATGACAAGAAGCGATCTCTGCAGCACTTATAAATTCAATGCCTTCCTTTGTCATACATTCAATTTTGGTCACGTTTCCTCCTGGACAGAACTGTTTCTTCTCAGCAGGGGTCATGGCTTCATGCTCCATGTCACCACTAGTAGGATTGTCACGATTAAGCCATTGTGACCAGCGTTTGTCACAAGCTGCTGGGGCTGCAGAGGGCTTTCCAGTTTGACTGATGGGGGCAACAGTTGGCTGTCCTGTCTGTTTTGCAGGTACAGTTGGTAATCCAGAGCCATCGGTGTTAGGTGCTGCAGTTGGTGAACCTAAAAAAAAAATATAAGGTGTCAGAAATACAAACTGATAGCTTACCTAGGTATACTGATAGTGTTAACAAAGTTCTGTCTTCAATAAAACACATGTTATTGCAAAAGTTGCATTTTTTAAGGACAGATCTTTTTTTTATAAAAAAAAATAAGAAGATTCCTTTAAAATAAAAGAATGAAAGTTAAGGGAAAACTGTCCTTTCTATGACTTTTCACATATACTAATTTGAAAGCAATCATCTTACTAACACTTTCAAGGCAAAATTAGCTACCAAACACCATATTTGATGGCAATATATGTCTCTAAATAAAAACATCGATATATATCTATTGGCCTTCTCAAAACATTACAGAAAGTTTTCCAGGAACAAAATAGCTTTTCTTCAAACAATTTCATTACAGTATATTTAATACTGTTCTGTACTTATATTCTGTTACCTGTACATCCGTACAACTGCCAGCGGAGTGCTATGTCTCCTTCCCACATAGCTGGTATAATCTGGACATACCGTGCCACAAATGGTATTAAGTTCTGTTTAACAGCACTGTCAGAGTCAAAGTTTCCACCAATCAGCTGCAATGGAGGGATACAACTCAAAACAACTTCTCACAATAAAGGGATACAACTCAAAACAACATCTCACAATAAAGGGATACAACTCAAAACAACTTCTCACAATAAAGGGATACAACTCAAAACAACTTCTCACAATAAAGGGATACAACTCAAAACAACTTCTCACAATAAAGGCAAACAAACTCACAAGAACTTCTGACCTGAGGTTTATATCTAAATCCTAGACTTCAATACTTCTGAACTGAGGTTTAAAATCTATACCCTGAAGTTCAATACTTCCAACCCATATGTAGTATACCTTGAAACTCAAAACCTCCAAAGGTTTTTTTATCTTAAAATTTTAATCTAAATTTATTTATAGTCAATAAGCTTTTTAATGTCATTGCCCTGTAAGTTTGTATGATGGTCCCTTGGCCTATTGAAAGATAACTACAGTAAACACTACATACCTTGGGCTGACTATTTTCTGTGTAGTAAGAGAAATGAGCTCCATCTACAGAGTACATCAAATAGTAGGCTTTCACCCAGGATGGCTGTGTTTTGTGACCCTTGGTGGCAAGTCCCATTATGACCTTGGGCTGTCCAAGGTCAACCCTGATCCATTGTGATTTGTCATTGGTACCAGCGACCCATGCTTGGTCAGTGAGATGAGACTGTAGTGGACCGGTCAGTGTGCTTTGGCTTGAAGAAGCACTCAGAACAGCATCCGATATATCAATTACTGCACCCTTTTCCAGAGGATTTGCACATACTGAAAAAAGATACATTATGCTTTCTCTTATACCACGGAAAGATCCTTAATTACCACAGTGTGAACAAGGGGGACTTTCCTGGTCATAACAATTGTATGATGACACATGAACAGATAAACAACATCATGTCAACATTTCAATATCATCTGGAAAACATCCTACTGATATATAAACCAAGCAAGAAAAAGATAACCATTCAACCCACTTGTGGGTGAGACAGGAGATCTCAACCCAAAGAGAAACATCATGAAGTTGCCAAACACTTAGTAAAGCCCTGTGTTTGTTAAACAAAGAATATCTTTGCTCTCAGGTTGAAATCCTCCTATCTTACTGCTAAGAAAGTGAAAGAGCCTAACGACGATTAGATAGGCTGGTTTGATAAAAGCTTTGAATAAAGGCTCACTGTTAAGATTGTAGATGAAATTTAAAACTTCCTTTCAATGTAAGTTACATGTTTCACCGTCCCATGTATTTCATGCTTCAACCAAAGTCACTACTAGAGCTGTATACAGGCACTAGAAATAATTATACCTAATTTCAAGCGTTTGACCAGTTGGAATAAGATTGAAATTATTTTCTCTGTGTTATGCGTCGCCAATAGGTGGCGAGATTTATATGTGCAAATTCATACCATGTGTTACATGTACATGTCATTCAGGTGACACAGGTAGCAACAGATAGACATAAATATTTCATTATTATTATCTTTTTTCTAAACTGTATCTTCTTAAAATAGTTATACAGGAAATAATATTCAACATTTGATAAGTTAATCTATGGTTATGTAGTTTTTCTTGCAGGTGCATATATCTATGTGAGTTTTTGTCCATGAAGCATATTCTTGTTTGAAAATAATTTGTTTTAGTCAATAAATCAGTTGCAGTGTCTCTGTCACAGTGAAATACATTTTTGTATTTGTTGCTGTCTATCCTATAGGATAACTGAAAAGAGAACACTGCTTACTTTAGCCAGGGTTTAATTATGTAGATCTTACAAAAGTTATGTTGTGATAATATTTTAAAGGAAAAGATCACATACTCCCAAGTGTATATTTAAATGGCAGATTGATTCTTATGTACAAAGTATTCTTCCTTATTTGTGAACAATAGTTTCATGAAATATTGTACATTAGTGTCTAACATAGTGATATGAGTTGTCCTAATAAGGACGTTTCTTTTTAAATCTTAAAATTGAGATGTTTTCATTTCTTAACACCAATAAAATTGCCTTGTTGAAATATTAAATTCTCTTTGCATGGAAGAGTTTAATTCTACCTTGGAGAGCAAAAAAGGCAATGGGATAATTTGGTAATTTGGTAGGAAAGAAAGAATCAGACCTGCAGGAGAAGATAGTAAGGTATAAAGGGTTAAAAGATTAGGACTGTACCTGGGGCAGGGATTGCAGTTGGAGTCCCACCGACAGTGATGCTGGGGGTAGGAGCTGGACCTGAAATTAATATGGTATATATTAACATTTTGTCATTCTACACACATGTATATCAATGTCTTGGATAGTTGTATCCCAATATTTTCTTTTTTGAAATATCTGCCTGACTGCTGTTATTAAAAGTTACAGTAGTCACAATGACAGACTAAAAGACAAACTGACATTGCCAACAATCAACTCCCAAAGGATGCTTCTGACCTGACAAATTCCTCTAATCTATTTATGAGTAGTAAAGGTTGACAAACAGGCAGATGCCATGTCATGCCATAAGCTAACATAAAGTGAGATAACTACATTTAAAATTATACCAGCAGTGACGATAATTATAAAACTTATCCAAGGTTGATCCCATGTTGATCCAATCGAAAATTACACCGGTCTTAGTTTCATTTCAATGATGAAATAAACAATACAAACAACCCAAAGGAGAAAACAGAATTCAGAAGTTCTCTTCATATCATATTACAAAAATGGTACCATGTACCTTTAGAAATCTTGAAAGGAGAAACCCCTACATACCATAAAGAGTGAAATTGGAGTTCTATTAACTTTTCTGTTTACTGATACAAACATACTTTTTAATATTCTTATATTAAGTAACAACCATTTCTTTTGTTTGAATTGAGCATCAAACATATATCTTTACAGTATAAGGAGATCCAATCCTTACAATCATTTTGGTGAAATTTTGCTGTTATTTAATCATATATATTTTAATTTGAGAAGATTGATTTTTTTTAATCTCCAAACTTAAATCATTTTTCATATTCAGACATTGACCTTAAAAACATTGCCAAGTTCCTAATGGTTAGAAAATGCATTACTTTTACAATAAATGATGACTTACGGCAGGAATCACATTTATATCTGATCTTGTAGTCTGTACAGGGGATTGGGAAGTTTTCAGCATTGGAACATGAAAGTCCATCAGCGACAGAGCACTTGATGATTTCACCAGATGACTCAGATGGAGCGTCAAGGGTCACATCCCAACATTCTATACCACTGATGGTACCAAAGCTACAGAAGTCTGTCTGTTTCTGATACTCCAAGGCTGACAACTCGTGATCACCATCACCAATGTTAGGGTTGCCCTGGTTTATCCATGGTGATAATGTTGAAGTACAGATCGTTGGCTGAGCTGTGGGCTGACCATTGGGTCCTAATCCTGGACCAGCTGTGGGCTTACCATTAGGTCCTAATCCTGGACCAGCTGTGGGCTGGCCATTGGGTCCTAATCCTGGACGAGCTGTGGGCAGACCATTGGGTCCAAATCCTGGACCAGCTGTGGGCAGGCCATTGGGTCCTAATCCTGGACCAGCTGTTGGTTGACCATTGGGTCCTAATCCTGGACCAGCTGTGGGCTGACCATTGGTTCCTACTCCAGGAGCAGCTGTGGGCTGACCATTAGGTCCTAATCCTGGACCAGCTGTGGGCTGACCATTGGGTCCTAATCCTGGACCAGCTGTTGGCTGTGGACCTGATTCATGAAAATAAAGTCTATATTTTGTTAAAGTACATATTTTTGATATTACTTTTGTATAAAGTTTTGTCTCTATCTTTTGAAAACACGTCTCTTGAAAGGTGAAAGTTAAGACAGGAAGGACAGAACAAGTATCAACCATGACTATGAAAACTTGATGCCAAAACACCATCAGCTAGTGGGCCTTCAGTAATGAATATTGGTGGGGTTGTTACAGGACACTGAAAAACCATTAGTTAGTAAGGCCTACAGCAAATATATGGGTATACTGATTTATAAGCTAGGACTGAATCCACACTATCTGACTTGCCTTTCTGTATTACACACAAGTCAACATAATAGGGACAACTTCATTTAAATTTTCACATTGTTCTGCCAAACAACAAAATAACTTGTAATTTAGTGACTATTAAAATGGATATCTTAATGCATCTATTCAACAATAAATATCTGGATTAGTAAACATATCCATCTTGTTTTTATGAAAAGATAGTGATAACCTTGAGCTCAGCAACAGCATGACCTGTTTAATTATCATAAAATTGATATTTTGAACGGTGACCCTCAGTCTCAGGTTTTTTTTTCTGACTAACAGATCACACTATTTGATACATGTGAATTGACTAAAGCTATATTAAACATATAACGAAAACAGAAAAATATCACTTACGGCAGGTATCGCATTTATATCTGATCTTGTAGTCTGTACAGGGGATTGGGAAGTTTTCAGCATTGGAACATGAAAGTCCGTCAGCAACAGAGCACTTGATGATTTCACCAGATGACTCAGATGGAGCGTCAAGGGTCACGTCCCAACATTCTATACCACTGATGGTACCAAAGCTACAGAAGTCTGTCTGTTTCTGATACTCCAAGGCTGACAACTCGTGATCACCATCACCAATGTTAGGGTTGCCCTGGTTTATCCATGGTGATAATGTTGAAGTACAGATCGTTGGCTGAGCTGTGGGCTGACCATTGGGTCCTAATCCTGGACCAGCTGTTGGTTGACCATTGGGTCCAAATCCTGGACCAGCTGTGGGCTGACCATTGGGTCCTAATCCTGGACCAGCTGTGGGTTGACCATTGGGTCCAAATCCTGGACCAGCTGTGGGCTGACCATTGGGTCCTAATCCTGGACCAGCTGTGGGCTGACCATTGGGTCCTAATCCTGGACCAGCTGTTGGTTGACCATTTGGTCCAAATCCTGGACCAGCTGTGGGCTGACCATTAGGTCCTAATCCTGGACCAGCTGTGGGCTGACCATTGGGTCCTAATCCTGGACCAGCTGTGGGCTGACCATTGGGTCCTAATCCTGGACCAGCTGTGGGCTGAGGACCTGTGTTGGGCTGAGGACCTGTGTTGGGGGGAAAAAAAGCTATAAATGTTAGAGAGATGTTTAAAATCAGCTAATTTCTAAAATCTTTACTCCAGAATTACATTATATATCAGGTAGATGTGAATTATCAAAATTTACAAAGCAATTACTGTAAAATATTTTTACACACAATGTAAGATATATCACCAGGAACTCCACAAAATGATATATAGTTTAGAAGGAAACTTTTATCACAGTTAAATTTTCATCATTTTATCATGAGGACAATAATAAGAGGAGGAAAAGGATTGGATACTTAATGTAATGTATGTATTTTAGGGTGAAATCAACAGTGGACAAAAAAGAACTATCTTTTATTAACAGGCAAGGACACCCTATTGTGAACATTTCTTGATACAGAGTCATTTAACATTAAATGTTATGACAAGTATTCAGTAAGGCCAATTTTAAATATCTCATTCAAATACCTCCACCTATCACAGGAAGATTATGTGTTTGCCAGCATGAAAAGTCTGAAGTTTTGTGTGTGTGTGTGTGTGTGTGGTGGTGGTATGTGTGTGTGTGTGCTTATCAGTTGTAATTTTTGAGGAACTTAAATTTTCCCATTTTCAAAAATTGAATGAATTTGCAAATAACAGACCTGAATTTGCTATCAAGAAAGAAACCTGTATTCTATTTTATGACTTTCATGAACAAGTGCAAATGCTGATTTCACCTGCAGCAGTAGCCCTATTGCAAAATGCCAAAAAGGCAAGGTGTGAGCTGTTAACACATGGACTTTCAAATCTATCACTACACTTCAGTCAAAAAGAAAATAATATATCAAAATTAGAAAAAAAGATAAGAGACAAAAAAAAACCCCAAAGATCTGAGTCAATTTCCTAAAACATTAAACCCAGACCTCTAATCATTGTTTGTATATACAAGCCTTTATATCATTTGTATTTTTAAGGATTACTAACTGGAAACCAGCAATATCAATTATATAGTTAAACTTATTCTGGCAAATGATTCTGTGTACATACAAGTATACCAGTAAACTACAAGAAACTGGCCTTAAAATGATTAAAATATGAACAAACACAATAACTTACGGCAGGTATCACATTTATATCTGATCTTGTAGTCTGTACAGGGGATTGGGGAGTTTTCAGCATTGGAACATGAAAGTCCGTCAGCAACAGAGCACTTGATGATTTCACCAGATGACTCAGATGGAGCGTCAAGGGTCACATCCCAACATTCTATACCACTGATGGTACCAAAGCTACAGAAGTCTGTCTGTTTCTGATACTCCAAAGCTGACAACTCGTGATCACCATCACCAATGTTAGGGTTGCCCTGGTTTATCCATGGTGATAATGTTGAAGTACAGATCGTTGGCTGAGCTGTGGGCTGACCATTGGGTCCTAATCCTGGACCAGCTGTGGGCTTACCATTAGGTCCTAATCCTGGACCAGCTGTGGGCTGACCATTAGGTCCTAATCCTGGACCAGCTGTGGGCTGACCATTGGGTCCAAATCCTGACCATTGGGTCCTAATCCTGGACCAGCTGTTGGGTCCAAATCCTGGACCAGCTGTGGGCTGACCATTGGGTCCTAATCCTGGACCAGCTGTTGGTTGACCATTGGGTCCTAATCCTGGACCAGCTGTGGGCTGACCATTGGGTCCTAATCCTGGACCAGCTGTGGGCTGACCATTAGGTCCAACACCTGGACCTGCTGTGGGCTTACCATTAGGTCCTAATCCTGGACCAGCTGTGGGCTGACCATTGGGTCCTAATCCTGGACCAGCTGTGGGCTGAGGACCTGTGTTTTGGGGGGAAAAAAGCTATAAATGTTAGAGAGATGTTTAAAATCAGCTAATTTCTAAAATCTTTACTCCAGAATTACATTATATATCAGGTAGATGTGAATTATCAAAATTTACAAAGCAATTACTGTAAAATATTTTTACACACAATGTAAGATATATCACCAGGAACTCCACAAAATGATATATAGTTTAGAAGGAAACTTTTATCACAGTTAAATTTTCATCATTTTATCATGGGGACAATAATAAGAGGAGGAAAAGGATTGGATACTTAATGTAATGTATGTATTTTAGGGTGAAATCAACAGTGGACAAAAAAGAACTATCTTTTATTAACAGGCAAGGACACCCTATTGTGAACATTTCTTGATACAGAGTCATTTAACATTAAATGTTATGACAAGTATTCAGTAAGGCCAATTTTAAATATCTCATTCAAATATCTCCACCTATCACAGGAAGATTATGTGTTTGCCAGCATGAAAAGTCTGAAGTTTTTTTTTTGTGTGTGTGTGTGTGTGTGTGTGCTTATCAGTTGTAATTTTTGAGGAACTTAAATTTTCCCATTTTCAAAAATTGAATGAATTTGCAAATAACAGACCTGAATTTGCTATCAAGAAAGAAACCTGTATTCTATTTTATGACTTTCATGAACAAGTGCAAATGCTGATTTCACCTGCAGCAGTAGCCCTATTGCAAAATGCCAAAAAGGCAAGGTGTGAGCTGTTAACACATGGACTTTCAAATCTATCACTACACTTCAGTCAAAAAGAAAATAATATATCAAAATTAGAAAAAAAGATAAGAGACAAAAAAACCCCCCAAAGATCTGAGTCAATTTCCTAAAACATTAAACCCAGACCTCTAATCATTGTTTGTATATACAAGCCTTTATATCATTTGTATTTTTAAGGATTACTAACTGGAAACCAGCAATATCAATTATATAGTTAAACTTATTCTGGCAAATGATTCTGTGTACATACAAGTATACCAGTAAACTACAAGAAACTGGCCTTAAAATAATTAAAATATGAACAAACACAATAACTTACGGCAGGTATCACATTTATATCTGATCTTGTAGTCTGTACAGGGGATTGGGGAGTTTTCAGCATTGGAACATGAAAGTCCGTCAGCGACAGAGCACTTGATGATTTCACCAGATGACTCAGATGGAGCATCAAGGGTCACATCCCAACATTCTATACCACTGATGGTACCAAAGCTACAGAAGTCTGTCTGTTTCTGATACTCCAAAGCTGACAACTCGTGATCACCATCACCAATGTTAGGGTTGCCCTGGTTTATCCATGGTGATAATGTTGAAGTACAGATCGTTGGCTGAGCTGTGGGCTGACCATTGGGTCCTAATCCTGGACCAGCTGTGGGCTTACCATTAGGTCCTAATCCTGGACCAGCTGTGGGCTGACCATTAGGTCCTAATCCTGGACCAGCTGTGGGCTGACCATTGGGTCCAAATCCTGGACCAGCTGTGGGCTGACCATTGGGTCCTAATCCTGGACCAGCTGTTGGTTGACCATTGGGTCCAAATCCTGGACCAGCTGTGGGCTGACCATTGGGTCCTAATCCTGGACCAGCTGTTGGTTGACCATTGGGTCCAAATCCTGGACCAGCTGTGGGCTGACCATTGGGTCCTAATCCTGGACCAGCTGTGGGCTGACCATTGGGTCCTAATCCTGGACCAGCTGTGGGCTGAGGACCTGTGTTTTTGGGGGAAAAAAAGCTATAAATGTTAGAGAGATGTTTAAAATCAGCTAATTTCTAAAATCTTTACTCCAGAATTACATTATATATCAGGTAGATGTGAATTATCAAAATTTACAAAGCAATTACTGTAAAATATTTTTACACACAATGTAAGATATATCACCAGGAACTCCACAAAATGATATATAGTTTAGAAGGAAACTTTTATCACAGTTAAATTTTCATCATTTTATCATGGGGACAATAATAAGAGGAGGAAAAGGATTGGATACTTAATGTAATGTATGTATTTTAGGGTGAAATCAACAGTGGACAAAAAAGAACTATCTTTTATTAACAGGCAAGGACACCCTATTGTGAACATTTCTTGATACAGAGTCATCTAACATTAAATGTTATGACAAGTATTCAGTAAGGCCAATTTTAAATATCTCATTCAAATACCTCCACCTATCACAGGAAGATTACGTTGAGGAAAAATGTCACAATATAAAATGTTTGCCATCATCAAGTTTGGAATCTCTTTCTTTTTTTGTGTTAAAGTCATCACTTTAGTGGCATTTTTATTTTTTCTCACTTTCAAGAATTGAATGAAATTGCCAAAAATATACCTGAATGTGATATCAAGAGAGAAGTTCATAGTCTTATTATCTAATTTATGACTTTTGTGAACATATACAAGTACCGGAGTCAGACAGCAGCCTTGTTACAAATACTTGATTATTGTATATGCCAAGCAGGAGTGGTGTTGGCTGTTTATATATGGATTCATAACAATCAAATCCAAAAATAATTACATAAGACAAGCAAATTCCTGGAATTCATATCCCCAACTTCTAATGGTTAATTTGTTTGACCACTAAAGTCTAGCCTAAGGATACTAAGATGCTTCTGTAAACAAAATTCCCTTGAAATCAATTGACATTTAATGCAGTCAAAAACAAATCTATTGGCCTATTCATCAGTAGTGAATTTCAAAGTTCCTCATGAATTATGTATAAATGTCAAAGAATGACACCAGTACTTAAACTCAATCTGATGGATAGTGAGATACACCAGCAAACCAAGTTTGACTAAGATCTATCCATGTTCAGCTAAGTTATGTCAAGGAAACTAATAAAAAAAACTAACTGGCAAGTCAGAGGTGAAGTGTCTCATTAATTATACATAAATGTCAGCAAAAGACACCAGTAGAAAAAGTAACCTTAAAGAAGATATCATACACAAGGAAACCAAATTTGATTGAAATCCATTCACGTTTCACTAGGTTTAACTAAATAAATCCTAGATCTTTAACTTGTACCAGACAGAGGGGTAGTGGGATGTACAATTCAGGCTTTAAACAAGAGATTCCAAAGATATTTTGATGCCCATCATTATTTTATCTTCATTTCTTCTTTCAAGTTGAATTTTTCCTTTCTTTTCTATCAATTCCTACATTCTTGGTCTGTATTACGGGGAATGTGAATATTTTTTTAAGGAATGCTGATAATAATCTTGAAGTGTAAAATCCAAGATGGCCGTCTGTTAGCCATTTTGTTTTTTTCATCAGTCCTAAAATCAAAGGGCACAACTAGGGACCAATTGGAACCTATAATAAAAAACCGAGAATGATTCATCCAACTGACTGTTTGTCAGCCATTTTTTTTTCTGAACACCTCCAAAATCAAAAGGGAATATCTAGGAAGCTAGAGAAATCTGTGTATATAAATAAGGGAATGATCCATGGATTGCATCTCTAAATATAGCAATAACAAACTATCATTGTAAAAAATTCAAGATGGCTGGGTATCAACCATTTTGTTTCTTCAATTTAAAAATGTGACAATGCATAAATAAAGACTATTGGTGACAAACATAATGTTTCAGAATATAATAGTCCAATACTTTAAAAGAAATAATGGAATAGGACAGACACCAAACCATGGACGAAGGCTGATTTTAACAGCTTTCTGATGATGGTGACCCAAAAACTTATCCCAGAATCTACATATTTAGGAGATCCTTTCCATGTGCATTTATCTTGTTTTAAAATAAAATCACAGTACATCTGTGATGTTGCAATCTTTTAGATACAAATCTATCAGATACATGAAAGTGGACTTAACAAACAAATATGAACAAAACACAATAACTTACGGCAGGTATCACATTTATATCTGATCTTGTAGTCTGTACAGGGGATTGGGAAGTTTTCAGCATTGGAACATGAAAGTCCATCAGTGACAGAGCACTTGATGATTTCACCAGATGACTCAGATGGAGCGTCAAGGGTCACATCCCAACATTCTATACCACTGATGGTACCAAAGCTACAGAAGTCTGTCTGTTTCTGATACTCCAAGGCTGACAACTCGTGATCACCATCACCAATGTTAGGGTTGCCCTGGTTTATCCATGGTGATAATGTTGAAGTACAGATTGTTGGCTGAGCTGTAGGCTGACCATTGGGCCCTAATCCTGGACCAGCTGTGGGCTGACCATTAGGTCCAACACCTGGACCTGCTGTGGGTTGACCATTGGGTCCTAAGCCTGGACCTGCTGTTGGCTGACCATTATGTCCTACTCCTGGACCTGCTGTGGGCTTACCATTAGGTCCTAATCCTGGACCAGCTGTGGGTTGACCATTGGGTCCTACACCTGGGCCAGCTGTTGGTTTTCCATCAGGTCCTAATCCTGGACCAGCAGTAGGCTGACCATTAGGTCCTAATCCTGGACCAGCAGTTGGCTGACCATTGGGTCCTACTCCAGGACCAGCTGTGGGCTTACCATTAGGTCCTAATCCTGGACCAGCTGTGGGTTGACCATTGGGTCCTAATCCTGGACCAGCGGTGGGCTGACCATTAGGTCCAAATCCTGGACCAGCTGTTGGTTTTCCATCAGGTCCTACTCCTGGACCAGCTGTAGGCTGACCATTGGGTCCTAATCCTGGACCAGCTGTTGGCTGACCATTAGGTCCAACGCCTGGGCCAGCTGTTGGTTTTCCATCAGGTCCTAATCCTGGACCAGCAGTAGGCTGACCATTGGGTCCTAATCCTGGACCTGCTGTTGGCTGACCATTGGGTCCTACTCCTGGACCAGCTGTGGGTTGTCCATTGGGTCCTACACCTGGGCCAGCTGTAGGTTTTCCATCAGGTCCTAATCCTGGACCTGCTGTAGGCTGACCATTGGGTCCTACTCCTGGACCAGCTGTGGGCTGACCATTGGGTCCTAATCCTGGACCGGCTGTGGGCTGACCATTAGGTCCAACACCTGGACCTGCTGTGGGTTGACCATGGAGTCCTACTCCTGGACCAGCTGTGGGTTGTCCATTGGGTCCTACACCTGGGCCAGCTGTTGGCTTTCCATCAGGTCCTAATCCTGGACCTGCTGTAGGCTGACCATTGGGTCCTACTCCTGGACCAGCTGTGGGCTGACCATTGGGTCCTAATCCTGGACCGGCTGTGGGCTGACCATTAGGTCCAACACCTGGACCTGCTGTGGGTTGACCATGGAGTCCTACTCCTGGACCAGCTGTGGGTTGTCCATTGGGTCCTACACCTGGGCCAGCTGTTGGCTTTCCATCAGGTCCTAATCCTGGACCAGCGGTGGGCTGACCATTAGGTCCTAATCCTGGACCAGCTGTGGGCTGACCATTGGGTCCTAATCCTGGACCAGCTGTGGGCTGACCATTAGGTCCAACACCTGGACCTGCTGTGGGTTGACCATGGAGTCCTACTCCTGGACCAGCTGTGGGTTGTCCATTGGGTCCTACTCCTGGACCAGCTGTGGGCTTACCATTAGGTCCTAATCCTGGACCAGCTGTGGGGTGACCATTGGGTCCAAACCCTGGACCTGCTGTGGGCTGACCATTTGGTCCTAATCCTGGACCGGCTGTGGGTTGGCCATTGGGTCCTAAACCTGGACCAGCTGTAGGCTGACCATTGGGTCCTAATCCTGGACCGGCTGTGGGCTGACCATTAGGTCCAACACCTGGACCTGCTGTGGGTTGACCATGGAGTCCTACTCCTGGACCAGCTGTGGGTTGTCCATTGGGTCCTACACCTGGGCCAGCTGTTGGCTTTCCATCAGGTCCTAATCCTGGACCAGCGGTGGGCTGACCATTAGGTCCTAATCCTGGACCAGCGGTGGGCTGACCATTAGGTCCTAATCCTGGACCAGCGGTGGGCTGACCATTAGGTCCAAATCCTGGACCAGCTGTTGGTTTTCCATCAGGTCCTAATCCTGGACCAGCGGTGGGCTGACCATTAGGTCCTTCACCTGGACCAGCTGTTGGCTTTCCATCAGGTCCTAATCCTGGACCAGCAGTGGGCCGACCATTAGGTCCTAATCCTGGACCAGCAGTTGGCTGACCATTAGGTCCTACTCCAGGGACAAGTGTTGGTAATGTTGAACAGTCCACTCCATGTGGTTCACAAAATACTCTAACCTCATAATCATAGCAGCGTCCTCCTGTGGCTGTCTGTCTGCTATTGATACAAGTTAAGCCACCCCTGTGGAAATCACAAACAATGCCTGATTGTCCAGCCTCTGTGAAGGATACTGATGTACCTGCTCGCCGACATTCTATAGCTGTGATTTCATCTGTGTCACAGAAAGTGTATTGTTGTCTCAGGTCAACAAACATTTCCAATTCTGCAACATCATTAGGTTTGTTACCATTCATCCATACTGACCATCCACAGACAGAAGGTGAAGCTGTGGGCTGACCATTAGGTCCTAAACCTGGACCAGCTGTGGGTTGACCATTTGGTCCTATTCCTGGACCTGCTGTAGGTTGACCATTTGGTCCTAATCCAGGACCTGCTGTGGGCTGACCATTAGGTCCTACTCCTGGACCAGCTGTGGGCTGACCATTGGGTCCTAATCCAGGACCTGCTGTTGGCTGACCATTAGGTCCTAATCCTGGACCAGCTGTGGGTTGACCATTGGGTCCGAATCCTGGGCCAGCTGTTGGTTTTCCATCAGGTCCTAATCCTGGGCCAGCTGTAGGTATTCCGTTTGGTCCCAATCCTGGACCAGCTGTAGGCTGACCATTTAGACCAACTCCTGGAGCAGCTGTTGGAATAATTTTACAGTCACAGAAGACACGCACCTCATAGTCTTGACATTTCTTGTCTCGCTGTAACTCATTTCTACATCTGAGACCTCTGATTCTGTCACAGGTGACAATTTCTCCACTGGCTGAGTAAGGCAAGTGGTTTGTTGCTAAGCGACACTCAATTCTGGTCATCATTTGAAAACTACAAAGAGGAAAGGAATTCCTAAGATTTGATAGAGTTTCAAAGTCTCCAGCCAATACCTTACCAGGCTTCATGACTGTTGGGCTATCTGTATTCATCCAAGGTGACCATCCACAAGTAGGGGCTTTTGTTGGTTGACCATTGGGTCCTAATCCTGGACCAGCTGTGGGTTTACCATTGGGTCCAAACCCTGGACCTGCTGTGGGCTGACCATTTGGTCCTAATCCTGGACCAGCTGTGGGTTGGCCATTTGGTCCTAAACCTGGACCAGCTGTAGGTTGACCATTTGGTCCTAAACCTGGACCAGCTGTAGGTTGACCATTTGGTCCTAATCCTGGACCAGCAGTGGGCTGACCATTAGGTCCTAATCCTGGACCAGCTGTAGGCTGACCATTAGGTCCTAATCAGCAGTTGGGACCAGCAGCTGTGGGCTGACCATTTGGTCCTAATCCTGGACCAGCTGTGGGCTGACCATTAGGTCCTACACCTGGACCAGCTGTAGGTTGACCATTTGGTCCTAAACCTGGACCAGCTGTAGGTTGACCATTTGGTCCTAATCCTGGACCAGCTGTAGGTTGACCATTTGGTCCTAATCCTGGACCAGCGGTGGGCTGACCATTAGGTCCTAATCCTGGACCAGCTGTAGGCTGACCATTAGGTCCTAATCCTGGACCCAGCTGTTGGCTGACCATTTGGTCCTAATCCTGGACCAGCTGTAGGCTGACCATTGGGTCCTAATCCTGGACCAGCAGTTGGCTGACCATTGGGTCCTAATCCTGGACCAGCTGTAGGCTGACCATTGGGTCCTAATCCTGGACCAGCTGTGGGCTGACCATTTGGTCCTAATCCTGGACCAGACCATTGGGTCCTAATCCTGGACCAGCTGTGGGCTGACCATTTGGTCCTAATCCTGGACCAGCTGTAGGCTGACCATTGGGTCCTAATCCTGGACCAGCTGTGGGCTGACCATTGGGTCCTAAGCCTGGACCAGCAGTTGGCTGACCATTTGGTCCTAATCCTGGACCAGCTGTGGGCTGTCCATTGGGTCCTAATCCTGGACCAGCAGTTGGCTGATTGGGTCCTAATCCTGGACCAGCTGTAGGCTGACCATTGGGTCCTAATCCTGGACCAGCTGTGGGCTGACCATTTGGTCCTAATCCTGGACCAGCTGTAGGCTGACCATTGGGTCCTAATCCTGGACCAGCTGTGGGCTGACCATTGGGTCCTAATCCTGGACCAGCAGTTGGCTGACCATTTGGTCCAAGTCCTGGACCAGCTGTTGGTTGACCATTCTGTCCCAATCCTGGACCAGCTGTAGGCTGACCATTAGGTCCTAATCCTGGTCCAGCTGTAGGCTGACCATTTGGTCCTAATCCTGGACCAGCTGTGGGCTGACCATTTGGTCCTAATCCTGGACCGGCTGTGGGTTGACCATTGGGTCCTAATCCTGGTTGTGCAGTTGGTTTGCCATCAGGTCCTAATCCTGGGACAGGCGCTAATTCAAGAAAAAAAATTGCCATTAATGAAAATTTTGGTGAAATTTATTCATTAAAATTAAATTTTCTTTAATTTTCCAATTGTGAAACAAGTTTTTTTCAATTTACATTAATCACTCTTGTTTGCCTTACTGTGGCAGGGAACTTGAGTACGTGGGAAAAACTTATGTGGTCAGACAGGTAACCTCCTACCTTTCACCTCTATTTGAAGTATTGAACCCTTGTGAAAGTCGTGTGTTATACTGTGCCACATGATCACCCAATATGTATTAGCGAAATGCACACAACTATATGTAGTGACTTCCACATTCTAAATTCTTAATTGAAAACACACCATCAAAAGTGCATGTATAACAATGGGACTGAAAAACATGAAAGAGCATAAAAAAACTCTACAGCAACAAATACTGTGTTCTATAAGGCTTTCAAACCTTCAACTAAAACATTCATTGTTGTGATATTGCCTTTTTCTCTGGACAAACACTGTACACAGTAAACAAATGTCCAGAATCTGATAGAAAGCTTGTGTATACCTACTTGTACAATGGCAGAAGAATCGGACCTCATAGTCTTTACACATGTCACTGTTTTGCCAGTTTAGACATTGTAGTCCTGTCTGGAGATCACATGTCAGTTTCTGGCCTGACAGTGTGGCATCTGTGTGTGTGGCTACATCACGGCATTCCACCTGAACAGGGTTGTCACAGAAAGTATGGGCTTCTCTGATAGCAGACAGTGACTCAACATCACCGACACCGACAGTTGGGGAATCTACATTTATCCAGTATGTCCATGTACAGGCAGGGTGGATGAATGTAGGAATGGCTAGTAAGAAAGAAACAACAAAAAGTCTAATATAGATAAAGTATGTAATACGCATTTGTTCAGTTTAATTAAATGTACTGTTAAGTCATTGATGTACTACAGTCATAATATTTACGATATAAGATTTCCTATGTATTCTTCATCCATGAATTCATCTGTACAAGAAGTAAAAAGACTGTAAGAAACAGTAATTTTTAGCGAAATGTAAATCTGTTTTTACTGATGAAATAAGTAATGAAGTGCTACTGTTATCTGGGTTGGGTATGTAGAAAGTGTAATACTTTGTCCCTCTAGCAGTAGGATAATGGTCAGCTGGTTAATATCACACTGGTAACTAGCTGGCCGGACTTGACACCTCACTAAATGTACATACAATGTGTACTTGTTTTTTGAAGTTTGTTTAATCATTTCTCATAGATGATAGTCATGTTGATGTCTACAGTTATTTCATAGTGTGCATGTGTAGTACAAAACTGAGTTAAAACAGAGAGATCAGGACAGCACAACAGAGAATTCGAGAGAAAACTAAAGATTTGAATGGACTGTTATCGGGTTGCGGATGTTGTGTCGGACCTTCTGTCTGTGGAAACTGTTTCTGTCTGGGGTGTGGAATGTTGTGTCTGACCTTCTGTCTTTGGAAACTGTTTCTGTCTGGGGTGTGGAATGTTGTGTCTGACCTTCTGTCTGTGGAAACTGTTTCTATCTGTGGTGTGGAATGTTGTGTCTGACCTTCTGTCTGTGGAAACTGTTTCTGTCTGGGGTGTGGAATGTTGTGTCTGACCTTCTGTCTGTGGAAACTGTTTCTATCTGTGGTGTGGAATGTTGTGTCTGACCTTCTGTCTTTGGAAACTGTTTCTGTCTGGGGTGTGGAATGTTGTGTCTGACCTTCTGTCTGTGGAAACTGTTTCTATCTGGGGTGTGGAATGTTGTGTCGGACCTTCTGTCTGTGGAAACTGTTTCTGTCTGGGGTGTGGAATGTTGTGTCTGACCTTCTGTCTGTGGAAACTGTTTCTGTCTGGGGTGTGGAATGTTGTGTCTGACCTTCTGTCTGTGGAAACTGTTTCTGTCTGGGGTGTGGAATGTTGTGTCTGACCTTCTGTCTGTGGAAACTGTTTCTGTCTGGGGTGTGGAATGTTGTGTCTGACCTTCTGTCTGTGGAAACTGTTTCTATCTGGGGTGTGGAATGTTGTGTCTGACCTGTCTGTGGAAACTGTTTCTGTCTGGGGTGTGGAATGTTGTGTCTGACCTTCTGTCTGTGGAAACTGTTTCTATCTCAGGTGTGGAATGTTGTGTCTCACCTCCTGTCTGTGGGAACTAACTTTAAGAAGTTAAGGTGATTTTGCCCAACCTTCTGTCTGCAGGGATTTTATTTCAAAAAAGTTTGAGGATTGTGTCTCACCTCCAGTCTGTGGGGATGGTTCTGGCGTTGTATTCAAGCATCCTTTGTCTTGGATACAGCTTACAGTGTTATTGAAGCACCGACAGAGAGAACACTCATCATAAGGATGTGTCCATGTCTCAAAAGGCTGGAACAAGACAGTGTATTGTATGGAACTATAAATCTTTTGAATTATGAGTTAATTCATTAAAGTAAATTATATAAGATCTATAACCAAAACAGACTAAAAAATGTTTTGAACAAGACTTACAGGCTAATGCCTGGTAAAGAAGTTTTTGAATACTGACTGAAGGGAGTGGAATGTCGTAATAAGACTCTAGAGGTACTACATGTGGAATTCTTGAAAGTTTAAATCATAAGAATGACATGAAAATATGTATTGAATCTTACACAAGTTTCCATTTGATATTTGATACTAAATGAGTTTTGCCATATTAAATTTTTTTGCAAGCCCTTCATGAGCTTTTATAAAACAGAGTGGCAACTGTATGCTCCCTCTAAAAATTTTCCTGGAGTATAAGAATTGTAACACGTTTCATAAATCACATATCCAAAGGAAACAACAAAATTTTTTTTATCACTTATTCACACAGATATTGGAGATGTTTCAACATCAAGCATACTGTCATTTCAGCTGTATCACCATTGTAAACAAAAGGCAATCTGTAAGTGCATGTCGTCCTTTCATTATGAAAATCTCATGTTACAAAAGGTTGCATTTCACTTGTAATATGCAAATAGATACAAAAGGTGACTATGTGATAATTCTGTATTTTCTGTTTTATATCTAATGAACTCATCCCTCTGTTACTGATTTTTTGGAAAAAGGCCTCACCATGGCAACAGAGCTGTCTTGTTTTCGGCAGGGACACATTGATTCAGGAACACAGGTTCCTTTG
Source organism: Ylistrum balloti (assembly GCF_031769215.1). Lineage (NCBI taxonomy): Eukaryota > Metazoa > Mollusca > Bivalvia > Pectinida > Pectinidae > Ylistrum > Ylistrum balloti. The sequence goes on from NW_026782187.1 coordinate 206,897, forward strand.
TCCTTTAGTTTTTCTCCAGGTGGACAGATGAATGTCTCATTCTTACACATAGGTACACATGCATCACTGTTCTTACAGTTGTCGGACAGGCTAGAAAGACTGTTACACATATCGCCACACTTGTATGCACATGCAAACAGACTTTCACCTGGTGCACAAATCGCTGAAATCACACAAGCACAATTTTTAGCTAAAAAGACTTTAAAAAACTCCAGTGAAGAATCATAATTTTGAGTAATACTCTTTTATCACTTAAACAAGATCTCATTGACTACAAAAGCTTAGGATTACAATATACATATCCCATGTTCAATCAGAAACACAGCTTAGAGATCAGAAATCAGAAGGCATTTCAATTTTATAAAAAGTAGAATAATAGTTTTTTAGGTGTTTACATAACTGCATGCCATCTAAAGCAATTTGGGTAAAGTGTCTTGATCAAAATCACAACATCAACAGCACAGGATAATTCATGATGAACACTAACCACTCTGACTAGTGAGCACATAACTTCACACGAGAATCAAAAAGCGCAACATCTACAGACTAACATGTTTGATAGGTCCTCATAGTATAATAAGGTAGACAGTTTGCTACCCCACCCCATCCCCATCCATTCTGTAAAATGTACATCAAAAGAATAAAAAAGGTTACGTCTGTTAGTCATAAAAAAGGTTACGTCTGTTAGTCATAAAAAAGGTTACGTCTGTTACAGTCATAAAAAAAGTTATGTCTGTTACAGTGATAAAAAAGGTTACGTCTGTTACAGTCATAAAAAAAGTTACGTCTGTTACAGTCATAAAAACGATTAAGTCTGTTACAGTGATAAAAAAAGTTACGTCTGTTACAGTCATAAAAAAAGTTACGTCTGTTACAGTCATAAAAAAAGTTATGTCTGTTACAGTAATATACCACGTCCTCCTCTACATACATTCTCTCATGACCAAATATTTAAGTTTATGAAAACTTACAGCTTGCCATGAATAAATGTATCTAGTTTTTAATAAACATTGAAAATTTGTACCACCACAAAGAAAAAAAAAAACTGTAAAAGCACTTTTGAAATAGGATGATTTGGTTAAGACTCACATGTGGAAGATTGTATTAAAACACTTGTCCCTGGTGTGGTAGATATCATTCCGGGGTTACCTGAGGAAGAAATACAGGTAACTTATCTTGAGCAAGTTAATAACAGTAAGTATTGATGTTCAAGGCAATGTATTTTTCTTAAAAGCATGTCTTAGTGTTTCAGTGCTTATTATGCAGTAGTTAATTAGATGTTGTAAGGAAAAAATAGATGGAACAGTTGACAAGTTAACACTGCAAAAATTATTCCAAATAGCAAATATATTCTGATACTCCTTATTTTTCTCTTTCAAATTCAACAAATATTTCTAAAAATTATCTTTATTCACAGCTCTTCAGAATAAAATTCGTTTTTATTGTTCATTTTTTTTCCCCAGTGACCAAGTTACACAAAATAAATCCCGTCAATAACACTTACAGTACTCATTGTTCCAACACATAACTCGAACTTCGTAGTCCTCGCACTGTCCATTCTGCTGGTCGCGGTTGTAGCAGCGCAGTCCATTGGTCACATCACAAGTCACACCCTTCTGGCCAGCCAGGGCTAGAGGTGTTTCACTTCCGTGAACACGACACTGGATGTCGATAATGTCCTTACACAAACCGTACTTATACTTCAGTCCATTAATGGTCTCGAAATCTCCGCTGTTTAGGCGACTTTCTGGTGAATAACTGTTCAACCAGGAAGACCAGCCACAACGGACGAAAGATGGTGGGATTGCTGTGGAAACTTTGCCTGGTGTAACTGCCGAAGTAACATGAGGGGAACATTCACAGTAGTAGCGAATCTTATAGTCATTGCATGGTATTGGTGCATTCTCTGAATTCAAACAAGTGAGACCAGAAGCCACATTACATGTGGCAATTTCTCCCGTACTGTAGAAAGGAATTGGGTTGATCTCGTCAGATGTATAGCACTCAATTTTCGTGACCTTGCCACCAATGCAGAAGTCCTCAAGGTCACTCTGACCTGCTTGTTCGTGGTCACCATCACCGACAGATGGGTTGTCTTGGTTCATCCAGCTGGACCAGCGACTCTGAGTACATTGTGTGATAATTACCGTGGGAGTACTGATGTCCGTCATACCTGGGGTTGGTGTACCTTATAATACAGTGAAAAAGAATTACTAATGCTTTTAATGATCATAAAAAAGACTAATAAAACCAAGTTCTTTGACTTGAAATTAGAAATATCTTGTAAAAGTCCTATCACTTTCAAAACATAAGAATGATTAGAATAACTTTAACTAAAGAAAGACAGAACATAAATGGAATGTGAGACTGCCTGACAAACTGACCAGGAGGTGTTTGTTTCTTTCCTTCAAATATCTATGTTTCCAAAACTTACCATTAGGTCCTAATCCTGGACCAGCTGTTGGCTGACCATTGGGTCCTAATCCTGGACCAGCTGTAGGCTGACCATTAGGTCCTCCTAATCCTGGGCCAGCTGTTGGGTGACCATTAGGTCCTACTCCAGGACCAGCTGTGGGTTTTCCATCAGGTCCCAGTCCTGGACCAGCTGTGGGCTGACCATTAGGTCCTAATCCTGGGCCAGCTGTTGGCTGACCATTAGGTCCTACTCCTGGACCAGCTGTGGGTTGACCATTAGGTCCTACTCCTGGACCAGCTGTTGGCTGACCATTAGGTCCTACTCCTGGGCCAGCTGTTGGCTGACCATTAGGTCCTACTCCTGACCATGGGCTGACCATTTGGTCCTACTCCTGGACCAGCTGTGGGTCAGGTCCCAGTTCCATCAGGTCCCAGTCCTGGACCAGCTGTGGGTGACCATTACCTGACCATTAGGTCCATCAGGTCCCAGTCCTGGACCAGCTGTGGCTGTCCATTAGGTCCCATCCTGGACCAGCTGTAGGTCCTACTCCTGGACCAGCTGCTGTCAGGTCCCAGTTGGACCAGCTGTTGGCTGTCCATTAGGTCCCAGTCCTGGACCAGCTGTCCCTGGACCTGCTGTCGGTTTTCCATCAGGTCCTAGTCCTGGACCAGCTGTGGGCTGACCATTAGGTCCTAATCCTGGACCAGCTGTTGGCTGACCATTGGGTCCTAGGTCCCAGTCCTGGACCAGCTGTGGGTTTAGGTCCTACTCCAGGACCAGCTTGGGACCAAGTCCTGGACCAGGCTGAGGTGTTGGCTTGGTGACTTTAAGAAATGTTGGGACAAATATCTCTAAAATAAGAATCTTTTATAAACAAAACCTGAAAGTGTCCTCTGATATGTGGCTATAAAATAATTACATGTACTTAACTGGTTTCAGCAATTTTTCACACAGAATTGCTAGCTTGTTTACATAGGTAAACTGTATGATATTATTGCATATTTATCAAACCATGCCCATTTCTTCAAATTCATGTCATTCATGGGTGTAAATAACAAAATTTATTTCTTCCAGTTTTACAAAGTTTGTTATTTTCTTAATAACATGCACAGGAGGCCAACATACTACAAGCAGAGTGCTATGACAGGCCAATAATGAAGCACTGGTATGTAATTTTCTAGATCGTATACCCTTGAATGTCATGGATGGCATGAAGTGAAACTAACAAATACAGTCAAACTTCAATGTTTGGAAGTTCAATGGACAACCAAAAACTTGGATACATCAAGACTTTGAATCATTCATGGTGGGTTATTTTGATGTTTTCATGTTAATGACTATATATAGTTGATGACAAAATATTTCAACCCCAACAAAAAATACAATTACCAAAACCCAAGTTTGAATGAAATGATGCATTTGTATCTTAAAATAAAACAATTTATTTGTTAATAAAAAACATAACTCTGCATAGAAATCCTAGAGAAATCGATCATGCTTATGTTTGCATTCGTGCCTTCATGTCTCACAGTATATGTATTTTATGGATCAATTTTAAATGAAACGACTCGCAGTATTAAAGTGGTCTTCACGTGTTACAGTTATTATTTCAAGACTGATATATGAATGTTATTGGCACTAATGAATTTAAACGAAAGCAAATTAACATTATAATGTATACTGTCCAGAAATGACAACACTGAAATCATTCATCTTTGGTTGTAGAAATTACAAGAGTGTTTGTCAATGTTCTGACAATGGCTAAGAGGTGTCAATAACTGTGTTATCATAGTTTACCTTTTTGGAAAAAAAACTTGATACATCGAAAAGTTTGATTTATAAAACATTGATTCATAAAGGGGTTAGTTACTAGTAATATCCCAGAATAAAATTTGAGATCAGCAAAGACTTTGATACATCGAGAAATTTGAATCATCGAAATTTGATTCTAGAAGTTTGACTGAGTAAAAAAGAGTATAAAGTACATACAGGCACAGAGTTCTTTACACTGGTACTTAATCTTGTAGTCTTGGCAGGAAAACGGGAAATTCTCAACGTTTTTACAAGAGAAACCAGTCCTGATATCACAGGTTGTACTTTCTCCACTGTTGTAGGCAGGGGTATCGTCAACAGCCAAGTAACACTCAACTTTAGATATCTCTCCTTGGCCACAGAAACTGGAAAGAAAATATTTCTGTTACTTAAATTTTCTCAGGATACTGTTCTAGAGTCAGGCTACCTAAGCCCTAAGCATGTCCCTTGACCAAGCTATATACTTCTTCACTGTGTAATGGTAACATCAAAATGCAAGGAATGGACAGATCCAACAATATTTCATTAAAAAAAAATACTAACAGGCCCAACTAGAGATCAATGGGAATCTACATGTGAAATATGAAAAAGATCCATTCAAAACCATCAGCAATAACAAAAGCTGGTTAATGACAGACCATGATTACAGGCCAGTTAGTGATGGGGCTATAAAACTTTCAGCACATTACTTAAAACTTACATGTGTTGTTCCTGTGGTGTCATGGACTCTAAGTCTCCTGATCCTGTGCTGGGCTTGTCTCTGTTGAGCCAAGCTGACCAACGTGTACATTCTTCAGGCAGGGTCTACCAGTTCCAGTAGTTGGTTTTCCATCAGGTCCTAATCCTGGTCCAGCCGTGGGCTTTCCATCAGGTCCTAATCCTGGTCCAGCCGTGGGCTTTCCATCAGGTCCTTATCCTGGACCAGCAGTGGGTTGACCATTGGGTCCAAATCCTGGACCAGCTGTGGGCTGACCATTAGGTCCCAATCCTGGACCAGCTGTAGGCTGACCATTGGGTCCTGATCCTGGGCCAGCTGTTGGCTGACCATTGGGTCCTAATCCTGGACCAGCTGTGGGCTCACCGTTGGGTCCTAATCCTGGGCCAGCTGTTGGTTTTCCATCAGGTCCTAATCCTGGGCCAGCTGTGGGTTGACCATTAGGTCCTACTCCTGGACCAGCTGTAGGCTGACCATTGGGTCCTATCAGGACCAGCTGTAGGCTGACCATTTGGTCCCAATCCTGGACCAGCTGTGGGTTGACCGTTTGTACTTACTCCTGGGCACCAGCTGGAGCAGGTTGACCATTAGGTCCCAAATCCTGGACCAGCTGTAGGTTGACCATTTGGACCTAATCCTGGACCAGCTGTGGGTTTTCCATTGGGTCCCTGTCCTGGACCAGCTGTGGGCTGACCATTAGGTCCCAGTCCTGGACCAGCTGTAGGCTCACCATTTGGACCTAATCCTGGACCAGCAGTTGGTTCACCATTGGTCTCATCCCTGGACCAGCTGTAGGTTGACCATTTGGACCTAATCCTGGACCAGCAGTTGGGTGACCATTAGGTCCTATTCCTGGACCAGCT